>NC_080085.1:45954588-46245551 GCF_949987535.1 Balaenoptera acutorostrata
GTCTACGTCTGGTGGTGCGTTTTGGGGTGTCTGTTGCCTTATTATGATTTTAGGCAGCCTCTCTGCTAATGGATGGGGCTGTGTTCCTGTCTTGCTAGTTGTTTGGCATAGGGTGTCCAGCACTGTAGCTTGCTGGTCGTTGAGTGAAGCTGGGTCTTGGCATTGAGATGGAGATCTATGGGAGATTTTCACCATTTGATATTATGTGGAGCTGGGAGGTCTCTTGTGGACCAGTGTCCTGAAGTTGGCTCTCCCATCTCAGAGGCTCAGGACTGACTCCTGGCTGTAGCACAAAGAGCCTGTCATTCACACAGCTCAGAATAAAAAGGAGAAAAAATAGAAAGAAAGAAAGAAAGAAAGAGGATAAAATAAGATAAAGTAAAATAAAATAGGATAAAGTTATTAAAATAAAAAATAAAAAAATTATTAAGAAAAATATTTTGAAAAGTAAAAACAAACAAACAAACAAAAAAAGGACGTACAGAACCCTAGGATAAATGGTAAAAGCAAAGGTATACAGGCAAAGTCCCACACAGAAGCATACACATACACACTCACAAAAAGAGAAAATGGGGAAAAAATATATATCTTTGCTCCCAAAGTCCCCCTCCTCAATTTGGGATGATTCGTTGTCTAGTCAGGTATTCCACAGATGCAGGGTACATCAAGGTGTTTGTGGAGCTTTAATCCGCTGCTCCTGAGGCTGCTGGGAGAAATTTCCCTTTCTCTTCTTTGTTCACAAAGCTCCTGGGGTTCAGCTTTGGATTTGGACTCGCCTCTGTGTGTAGGTCGCCTGAGGGTGTCTGTTTTTCTCTCAGACAGGACAGGGTTAATGGAGCAGCTGATTCGGGAGCTCTGGCTCACTCTTGCCTGGGGGACGGAGGTGTATGGATGCAGGGCGAGCCTGTGGTGTCAGAGGCCTGCGTGACTTTGCAACAGCCTGAGGCATGCCGTGCATTCTCCCCACAGTCCCCCCAGTCTCCACCCACGGAAGGACTTCCTAGTGTGTGGAAACCTTTTCTCCTTCACAGCTCCCTCTCACTGGTGCAGGTCCCATCCCTATTCTTTTGTCTCTGTTTTTCCTTTTTTCTTTTGCCCTACCAAAGTAGGTGGGGAGTTTCTTGCCTTTTGGGAGGTCTGAGGTCTTTTTTCAGTGTTCAGTAGTTGTTCTATAGGATCAGTTCCACATGTAGATGTATTTCTGATGTATCTGTGGGGAGGAAGGTGATATCCTAGTCTTACTCTTCCGCCATCTTTCGAGGGCAGCCTGACTCCACTCTTGAAGTGCACATGAAAACTTACTCCCAATCCTTGTGTGGAGGCAGAAGACTGAAAACTGCCTGTTGCTATGGCCAGCCTGCTCCCAGCACATGCCCCAAGCCCACATCAGTGTCCTGCTTCAGCACATCCTGCTCCCTATTAAGGTGGAGGCCTCCATTGCCAATGCATATGCACTCATCAGGGAAGGAGTGGAGCCTGCTCTGGCCCCAGCCCTGCCACTAGTCAGGGAAGAAACCACTATTGCCAGTGTACATGTACTTGTATACATATGTGTAGGAGCAGAGCCAGCTCAGACCCTGGCCCTGTCTCTATCCAGGGTGAAGACCATAATCCCCACCATGCATGTGCATGTTAACATCATGGAGAGAGGAGAGACAGATCAGCAGTGCAACTCCAACTCCTTCAACAGTTACCCCACCTCTATCGAAGCAGCTCACAATAGGAAAAATGTGGACCCAGCTTAGAAGTACAACCGTAAGCTCTTGGGCTCCAGCGAAGCCCCTACCTAAGGCAGAGACTTCCATCACACCAGGTAGAAGTCCAATTCCCTCAGGGATCCTCTCCAATCCCTCAGGATTCAGCCTCACGCCTGATAAGGCAGCGACCATTGAGCCTAGGAGAAGCTCTGGCTTGCACCTGGGTTTAGCTCTAGTCCCTCTGACTCCAGCTCTACATTCCACAAGAGCAGCAGATGGCAAAACTCCATGGAGGAAGATGAGGTCTGTGTTCACTTCAGATCCAGCTTTCCAAAAAATCTACTGGGCATGCACAATGATGTAGGGATACTCCCACACAAGGACACACCTTGAAGACTGGAATATGTAACTGTTTCACTTAATTTTATAGAGACAAACAGAGAAGTTAAAAAAAATATGAGAAAACAGAGGACTATGTTTCAAACAAAATAACAAGATAAAACTCCAGAAAAAGAAAAAAGAAACTTAATGAAGCATGTAAAAAACATACCTGATAAATATTTTAAAGCCATGGTATTAAAAAGCTAACTGATTTGGGAAAAGAATAGAGGAACACAGTGAGAACTTAAGCAAAGAACTAGAAAATATTAAAAAAAGAACCAGTCAGAGGTGAAGAATACAATAACTGAAATGAGAAATACACTGAGAGGAATTAAGAGCAAAATAGGTGATACAGAAGAATGCATAAGCATTTTGGAGGATAGAATAGTGGAAATCACCAAATCAGAACAGAAAAAAGAAAAACAGATTTTAAATAATGAGAACAGTTTAAGGGACTTCTGGGACAACATCAAGTGTACAAACATTTGGGCTATATGGATCCTAGGAGAAGACAGAAAGGGGTAGAAAATGTATATTTGATGAAATTATGGCTATATACAACCATAACCTGAAGAAGAAGAAAACAGATATCCAGGTCAGGAACCATAGAGTGTCCCAAATGAGATGAACCCAAAGAGAGCCACAAAAAGGCATATTATTAAAAGGGCACAAGTTAAAGACAAGGAGAGAATCTTAAAGGTGGGAAGAGAAAAATAAAGAGTCTCATACAAGGGAACCCCCATAAGGCCCTCAGGTACTTTATCAGCAGAAATTCTGCAGGCCAGAAGAGTGTGGCATAATATATTTAAAGTGCTGAAAGCATAAAACCTATAAACTAGGATGTTCTACCCAGCAAGGTTACTGTTCAGAATTGAAGAGAGAAAGAGATACCCAGAAAAGCAAAAAACTAAGAGTTTATCACCACTAAAGTGACCTTACCCGAAATGATAAATGTTCTTTAAATGAACGTAAAGGCTATCACAAGAAATAAAATATAGGAGGGGGGAATTCCCACAGGAAAGGTAAATATATAATGAAGGCAGTGGATCAATTATTTAAATAAGCTAGTTATGAAGGTTAAAAGACAAAAACTGTAAAATCAACTACAACTACAATGAACAGTTAAGGGACAGACATGAAGATGTAAAATGTGATATCAAAAACAAAATGTTGAGGAAGGAGTAAAAATGTAGATCTTTTAGAATGTATCCGACTATCAGTTTAAAACAAGTAGATATACTTATAAGTCAACACATGTGAACATGATGGTAAACACAAATCAAACCCTACTGTAGATACACAAATATTAGAGCAGAAGAACCCCAAACATACCAATAAAGAAAATCATTAAACCACAATGGAAGAGAATAAAAGAAGAAGAAAAGAATAGAGAAGGGAGGGAGGAATCAAAATGGTGGAGTAAGTGTATGTAGAGCTCACCCCCAACCCCACCATGAACACATCAAGAATACATCTACATGTGGAACAATACTCACTGAAAACTAACTGGAAACTGGAAGAAGGACTCCTGTACAACCAGGGCTATAAGAAAGATACACACGTTATCAGGTAGAAAGGGAAGAAAACTGATTGAGTTGAGACCTGGGCCCTTGGGAGAGGACTCAGAGGAGAAAGGAGATTACACAGCTGGACACCTGTCCTGGGGAGTGAGTGGTTCAAGCCACAGATTGGGTGACCCAGTCCTGAGGTCTTTCATGGGGGAGACAAGCATCCATAGTTGGTTGGAGAATCTCTGTGACTAAGAGAAGTGTGATGTGAAGCCTGGACTCCACTCAAAAGCAGTGTTCAAGCACTGGCTAGCTTCTGAGGCAGGGAAGCTGCTGGGTTTCCTATGATCACCAAGTCGTACATCCCAGCCAGAACCCAGTAAGTGTTTCAGCCCCACTCACTCCATGTCACAGTGTGACACTGGTTATAAGTCAGCCATGACCAGGGAGAAGACAACAATGGGATGTAGAGGTGACCCAATCCTGGGGTGGAGCCCTGGTGGGGTGTCATGTGTCATTGTTGGTCCATATTCAAGCAGTACCTCAGAAGCAGCCCAGACCTCGGACGATTGCCACTGTGCTATGGCTCACTCCTGATACATGAAGAAAGATCATGCAGACACTGCCTACCTTGTGGAGTGGTTCCACAACAGGGCAGGAGAGGCTGAGCCTGGGGACAGTGATCAACTATGGGAGACAAAGGGGACTTGCCCCCAAAGCAGGGTGGAGAGAGGTGTGATCAAGCTTCTGGGTTTCCCATGACTGCCTTGTGGTACACCCCAGCCTGAGCAGAGCAAACGCTCCAGCTCTACTCACTCCATGCCACAGCACAACAGTGGACCTGGGGTGTCCAAGATTGGGGAAAAGACTCGACCTTAGGAAACAGAGGAATCCTGGTCCCAGGACAGAACCTGAGTGGTGCAGTGGCAACCATTGTTGGCACTCCCTTAAGCCGCTCCTCAGAAGCCACTAGATCTATGATGGTGATTGCTCTACCACAGCTCACCTCCTGATACACACAAAAGTTCCACATGGGCTCAAGCCAGAACTGCAGATCTGTTCCACAACAGGGTAGGGGTGGTGGAGGCTGAGGGCAGTGATCAGCTCTGAGGGACAAAGGGGCCTTGCACCCCTGGCTGCATCTGAACAGAACCAGCTGTAGAGGTAGCACATAAGAACTCTATGAGCCCTGCTTGTTCCTGCAATCACCTGCTCTGAGACAAAAGTCCCTTTGCGGGAAGAGAAAAAAAACACACATGTAAAGGAAACAGCCAGATCAGGCAGACCCACAGGGCTTCTACTCTAGCAACTTGGGATCAGTCCCCATCCCCAATAAGGCAGTAATGGCCATTGAGCAGAGAGGAAGTTCTTCCTCACACACATTGTCAGCTCTAGCCCATCCATCTCCAAGTCCACTCCATACAAAGGTGATAGCTGCCAACACACCCTGAGGAAAAACGTGACATACGTCCACTTCAAATATTTCCACCAAAGGCATTGGACACACGCAGTCTATATAGGAAGCTTCCACATAAGAACACCCCTTCCAGACCACAATAGGTAAGTGTCCCACCTAAATTCATAGGGGTGGAGAAAGTAAAACAAAATGAAAAGGCAGAGGAACTACTTTCAATAGAAAGAGCAAGAGTAATTCCCTGAAAAAATAAATAATAAAACAGAAATAAACAATTTACCAGATAAATAATTCAAAACATTGGTAATAAAAGGGATGACTAAATTAGAGAAAATAATTGATGTAAACAGTGAACATTTTAAAAGGAAGTAGAAAATATGAAAAAGAACAAATTAGAATTAATCAATAGCTTAAATAAAAAACACACTAGAAAGAATGAATAGCAGACTAAGTGATACACAAGAATGCATAGGTGATCTGGAAGAAAGAATAATGGAAATCACTCAATCAGAACAGCAGAAACAAAAACATATTTAAGAAGGTGAAAGCAAATTAAAACTTTAAGCAAAGTGAAGGATCAACTAAAAAACAATAGAAAATATCAATGAAAGCAAGTGCTGTTTTTTTAAATATATCAACAAAATTTATAATCAGGCTCAGCAAGAAGAAGAGAGAGATGACTCAAATAAACAAAATAATAAAGGAAAGAGCTGAAATAACAACCAATACCACAGAGGTACACAAAATCATAAGAGAGTACTACATACAGTTACTTGCCAACAAATTGGACAACCTAGAAGAAATGGACAAATTTCTGGAAACATACAGCTTGAAAAGACTTAGTTATGAAGACACAGACCAAACAGACCATTTGAAAAGATGAAAAGTGAAATTGTGAAGTGAAATTGAATTTGTACAAAAAAAAAAAACAACACCAAAAACCTCCCAGCAAACAAAGGTCCAGACCCAAAGACTTCACAGAGGAATTTTACCAAACAAATACAGAAGAGCTAATATCTCTCCTTCGCAAACTATTCCAAAAAACTGAAAGAGAAGGGGGCATGCCGAAATTCATTGTAGGAGGCCAACATTACCCTGATACTAAAACTATAAAAAGATACTGCAAAAAAAATCACAGGTCAATATCTTTGATGAGTATAGATGCAAAAATTTGTAACAAAATATTAGCAAACCAAATCCAACAACACATAAAAAGTATCATACACAGTGATCAAGTTGGATTTATTCTAAGGTCACAAGGATGGCTCAACATTCACAAATCAATAAATGTGATACACTACATTAACAAAATTAAAAATAAAAATTCCACGATCATCTCAATAGATGCAGAAAATCATTTGACAAAATTCATCATCCATTCATGATAAAAATTTTCATCAAATTGAGTATAGAGGAAACATCTCAACATAATAAAGTCATTTACAACAAATCTTAAGCCAACATCATACTCAGTGGTGAAAAGCTGAAAACCTTCCCGCTAAATTCAGGAAGAAGACAAGGATACCCACTCTCACCAATTCTATTTAAGGTAGTGTTAGAAGTCTTAGCCACAACAATCACACAAGAAAAAGAAATTTAAAAGTTATACAGATTGGGGCTTCCCTGGTGGCGCAGTGGTTGAGAATCTGCATGCCAATGCAGGGGACACGGGTTCGAGCCTTGGTCTAGGAAGATCCCACGTGCCGCAGAACAGCTGGGCCCGTGAGCCACAATTACTGAGCCTGCGCTCCACAACAAGAGAGGCCGCGATAGTGAGAGGCCTGCGCACCACAATGAAGCGTGGCCCCCTCTTGCCACAATTAGAGAAAGCCCTCACACAGAAACGAAGACCCAACACAGCTATAAATAAATAAATAAACAAATACTTAAAAAAAAAAGTTATACAGGTTGGAAGGGAAGAGGTAAACCTGACACTATTAGCAGATGACATGACACTTTATACAGAGAACCCTAAAGTCTCTACCCCAAAACTATTAAACTAATAAATGAATTTAACAAGGTTGCAGGAAAATTAATATACAGATATCAGTTTTGTTTCTATACACTATTAATAAAATATCAGAAAGATAAATTTTAAGTATTACATTTAAAATCACATTGAAAAGAAAAAGATACCTAGGAATAAACTTAACCAAGAAGGTAAAAGACCTAGACTCTAAAAACATTGGTGATGGATATTGTGGATAATAAAAGAAATGAAAAGATGTCCAGTGTTCTTGATTGGAATAATTAATATTATTAAAATGGCCATGCTAATGAAAGAAATATACAGATTTAATGTAATTTCTATCAAAATACTCATGACATTTTTCAAAGAACTAGAACAAATAATCCTAAAATTTAGTTGGAAACACAAAATAACCTGGATTGCCAAACAATCCTGAGAAAAAAGAAAAAAATTGGGGGCATAACCATCCCAGATTTCAGACTATACTACAAAGCTATAGTAATCAAAACATCATAGTATTGGCACAAAAAAGAACACATACATTGATGAAACAGAATAGAGAGCCAAAAAAAAAATCCACACATGCATGGTCAATAAATCTATGACAAGGCAAGAATATACAATGGAGAAATTATGGTCACTTCAATAAATGGTGCTGGTAAAACTGGAAACGTACATGGAAAAAAAATGAAATTAGAACGTTCTCTAACACCATATACAAAAATAAACACAAAATATATTAAGGACCTTAATGTAAGACTGGATTCTGTAAAACTCCTAGAGGAAAACATAGGCAGAACACTCTGACATAAATCATAGCAATATATTCTTAGATCAGTCTCCTAAGAGGAAGAAATAAAAGCAAAAATAAACAAATGGGATCTACTTAGATTTAAATGCTTTTGCACAGCAAATGAAAGCAACAACAAAATGAAAAGACAATCTATGGTATGTGAGAAGATATTTGCAAATGATGAGACTGACAACATGTTAATATCCAAAATATAGAGGTAATACAATTCAATATCAACAAAACAGACAACACAATCAAAAAATGGGCGGAACACCTAAATAGACATTTTTCAAAAGAAGATATACAGATGGCAAAGCAGGCACAAGAAATGATGATCAACATTTTATTAGAGACACACACAGGTCACTAATTAGGTCACTAATTATTAGAGAAATGCAAATAAAAATGAGATATTACCTCACACTTGTCAGAATGGCTATAATAAAAAAAATCTACAGATAACAAATGCTGGAGAGGATGTGGAGAAATAAAACCTATTGTACAGAGTTGGTGGATATGTAAATTGGTGCAGCCACTATGGAAAACACAGAGGTTTCTCAAAAAACTAAAAGTAGAAAGACTAGGATGTAGCCTGGTAAAAGCAAACATACATGAAATGTAGGAAATCATCCACATGCAAATATAATATCAAAACCAGTAATTGTGAGAGGAGGAGAGTACAAATGCAGGATATTTAAAATGCATTTGAAATTAAGAGATCAGCAACTTAAAACAATCATATATATATATAGACTGCTATACCAAAACCTCATGGGAACCACAAATCGAACATGTAGAATGGGAGGGACATTCAAGATGGTGGAGGAGTAAGACGTGGAGATCACCTTCCTCCCCACAATACATCAAAAATACATCTACATATGGAACAACTCCTATAGAACACCTACTGAATGCTGGCAGAACTCAGAATTCCCAAAAGGCAAGAAAATCCCTACAAACTTGGTTGTATGGTTGACAGGGTCTCAGTGCACTGGCCTGGTGTCAGATCTGAGCCTCTGAGGGGGGAGAGCCGAGTTCAGGATATTGGACCAACAGAAACCTACTGGCGTCACGTAATATCAATTGGCAAGAGCTCTCCCAGAGATCTTCGTCTCAACGCTTAGACCCAGCTCCACCCAACGGCGAGCAAGCTCCAGTGCTGGACGCACCATGCCAAACAACTAGCAAGACAGAAACACAACCCCACCCATTAGCAGAGAGGCTGCCTAAAATAATACTAAGTTCACCGACATGACAAAACATACCACCAGACGCGACCCTGCTCACCAGGAAACCAAGATCCAGACCCACCCACCAGAACACAGGCACCAGTCCCCTCCACCAGGAAGCCTACACAAGCTACTGAACCAACATTAACCACTGGGGGCAGACAAGAAAAACAACAACTACAAACCTGCAGCCTGTGAAAAGGAGACCTCAAACACAGTAAGTTAAACAAAATGAGAAGACAGAGAAACACACAGCAGATGAAGGAGTAAGGTAAAACCACAGCAGATGAAACAGATAAAGTGGAAATAGGCAGCCTAAGTGAAAAAGAATTCAGAGTAAGGATAATCAAAAATCTTGGAAATAGAATGGAGAAAATACAAGAAACGTTTAACAAGGACATAGAAGAACTACAGAGCAAACAAACAATGATGAACAACACAATAAATGAAATTGAAAATTCTCTAGAAGGAATCAATAGCAGAATAACTGAGGCAGAAGAAAGGATAAGTGACCTGGAAGATAAAGTAGTGGAAATAACTACCACAGAGCAGAATAAAGAAAAAAGAATGAAAAGAATTGAGGACCGTCTCAGAGACCTCTGGGACAACATTAAACACACCAACATTCGAATTATAGGGGTCCCAGAAGAAGAAGAGGAAAAGAAAGGGACTGAGAAAATATTTCAAGAGATTATAGTTGAAAACGTCACTAACATGGGAAAGTAAATAGCCAACAATTCCACGAAGCACAGTGAGTCGCATACAGGGTAAATCCAAGGAGAAACACACCAAGGAGCTAGTATGATAGTATTAATCAAACTATCAAAAATTAAATACAAAGAAAAAAATATTAAAAACAGCAAGGGAAAATCACCAAATAACATACAAGGGATTCCCCATAAGGTTAACAGTGGATCTTTCAGCGGAAACTCTGCAAGACACAAGGGAGTGGCAGGACATATTTAAAGTAATGAAAGGGAACAACATACAACCAAGATTACCCTACCCAGCAAGGATCTCATTCAGATTCGATGGAGGAATTTAAATCTATACAGAAAGCAAAAGTTAAGAGAAATCAGCACCGCCATACCAGCTTTAAAACAAATGCTAAAGGAACTTCTGTAGGCAGGAAACACAAGAGAAGAAAAAGACCTACAATAACAAACCCAAAACACTTAAAAAAATGGTAATAGGAACATACATATCGATAATTACCTTAAATGTAAATGGATTAAATGCTCCCACCAAAAGACACAGACTGGCTGAATGGATGCAAAAACAAGACACGCATATATGCTGTCAACAAGAGACCCACTTCAGACCTAGGGACACACACAGACTGAAAGTGAGAGGATGGAAAAAGATATTCCATGCAAATGGAAGTCAAAAGAAAGCTGGAGAAGCAATTCTCATATCAGAAAAAATAAACTTTAAAGTAAAGACTATTACAAGAGACAAAGAAGGACACTACATAATGATCAAGGGATCAATCCAAGAAGAAGATATAAAAATTGTAAATATTTATGCAGCCAACAGAGGAGCACCTCAATACATAAGGCAAATACTAACAGCCATTAAAAGAGGTAATCGACAGTCACACAATCATAGTAGGGGATCACCCCACTTTCACCAATGGACAGATCATCCAAAATGAAAATAAGAAAGGAAACACAAGCTTTAAATGACACATTACACAAGATGGACTTAATTGATATGTATAGGACATTCAAAAAAAAAAAACAACAGGCTTCCCTGGTGGCGCAGTGGTTGAGAGTCCGCCTGCCAATGCAGGGAATGTGGGTTCGAGCCCTGGTCTGGGAGAATCCCACATGCCGTGGAGCAATTAAGCCCGTGTACCACAACTACTGAGCCTGCGCATCTGGAGCCTGTGCTCCGCAACAAGAGAGGCCGTGATAGTGAGAGGCCCGTGCACCGCGATGAAGAGTGGCCCCCACTTGCTGCAACTAGAGAAAGCCCTCGCACAGAAACGAAGACCCAACACAGCCATTAATAAATAAATAATTAATTAATTTAAAAAAAATTTTAAAAAAAACAGAATACAGTTTCTTCTTAAGTGCCCATGGAACATTCCCTAAGATAGATCATATCTTGGGTCACAAATCAAGCCTCAGTAAAATTAAGAAAATGGAAATCTTATCAAGTATCTTTCCTGACCAAAACACTATGAGACTATGATATGAATTACAGGAAAAAATTTTGTAAAGAATACAAACAAATGGAGGCTAAAAAATACGCTACTAAATAACCAAGAGATCACTGAAGAAATCAAAGAGGAAATTAAAAAATACCTAGAAACAAATGACAATAAAAACACGACAACGAAAACCTATGAGATGTAGCAAAAACAGTTCCAAGAGGGAAGTTTATAGCAAGACAATCCTACCTGAAAAAACAAGAAACATCTCAAATAAACAACCTAACCTTACACCTAATGCAATTAGAGAAAGAACAAAAAGAACCACAGTTAGCAGAAGGAAACAAATCATAAAGATCAGATCAGAAATAAATGAAAAAGAAATGTAGGAAACAATAGCAGAGATCAATAAATCTAAAAGCTGGTTCTTAGAGAAGATAAATAAAATGGATAAACCGTTACCCAGACTAATCAAGGAAAAAAGAGAGAAGGCTCAAATTAACAGAATTAAAAATGAAGAAGGAGAAGTAACAACTGACACTGCAGAAATACAAAGGATAATGAGAGGTTACTACAAGCAAGTATATGCCAATAAAATGGACAAACTGGAAGAAATGGGCAAATTCGTAGGAAAGCACAACCTTCCGAGACTGAACTAGGAAGAAATAGAAAATATAAACAGACCAATCACAGGCACTGAAATTGAGACTGTGATTAAAAGTCTTCCAGCAAAGAAAATCCCAGTAACTGATGGATTCTCAGGCGAATTCTTTCAAACATTTAGAGAAGAGCTAACACCTATCCTTCTCAAACTCTTCCAAAATATAGTAGAGGGAGAAACACTCCCAAACTCATTCTATGAGGTCACCATCACTCTGATACCAAAACCAGACGAAGTTATCAGAAAGAAAGAAAACTACGGACCAATAACACTGATGAACATAGATGCAAAAATCCTCACAAAATACTAGCAAACAGAATCCAGCGGCACATTAACAGGATCATACACCATGATCAAGTGGGGTTTATCTGAGGAATGCAAGGATTCTTCAATATATGCAAATCAATCAGTGTGATACACCATATTAACAAACCGAAGTATAAAAACCATATGATAATCTCAATAGATGCAGAAAAAGCTTTTGACAAATTTCAATACCCATTTATGATAAAAACTCTCCAGAAATTAGGCATAGAGGGAACTTACCTCAACATAATAAAAGCCATATATGAAAAATCCACAGCCAACATTGTTCGCAATGGAGAAAAACTGAAACCATTTCCTCTAAGATCAGGAAGAAGACAAGGTTACCCACTTTCACCACTATTATTCAACATAGTTTTGGAAGTTTTATCCTCAGCAATCAGAGAAGAAAAAGAAATAAAAGGAATCCAAATCAGAAAAGAAGAAGAAAAACTGTCACTGTTTGCAGATGACATGATACTATACATAGAGTATTGTAAACATGCTACCAGAACACTACTAGAGCTAATCAGTGAATCTGGTAAAGTAGCAGGATACAAAATTAATGCACAGAAATCTTCGGCATTCCTATACCCTAATGATGAAAAATCTGAAAGAGAAATTAAGGAAACACTCCCATTTACCATTTCAGCAAAAAGAATAAAATACTTAGGAATAAACTTACCTAAGGAGACAAGAGACCTGGATGCAGAAAACAATAAGACACTGATGAAAGAAATTAAAGATGATACAAACAGATGGAGAGATATACCATGTTCTTGGATTGGAAGAATCAACATTGTGAAAATGACTCTACTATCCAAAGCAATCTACAGATTCAATGCAATCCCTATCAAACTACCACTGGCATTTTCCACAGAACTAGAACAAAAAATTTCACAATTTGTATGGAAACACAAAAGACACTGGAGAGTCAAAGCAATCTTGAGTAAGTAAAATGGAGTTGGGGGAATCAGGCTCCTGGTCTTCAGTCTATACTACAAAGCTACAGTAATCAAGACAGTATGCTGCTGGTGCAAAAACAGAAATATAGGTCAATGGAACAGGATAGAAACCTCACAGGTAATTCCATGTACGTATGGTCATCTTATCTTTTATAAAGGGGGCAAGAATATACAATGGAGGAAGGACAACCTCTTTAATAAGTGGTTCGGGGAAACTGGACAGTAACATGTAAAAGAATGCAATTAGAACACTTCCTAGCACCATACACAAAAATAAACTCAAAATGGATTAAACACCTAAATGTAAGGCCAGACACTATCAAACTCTTACAGCAAATTAGAGGCAGAACGCTTTATGACATAAATCACAGTAAGATCATTTTTGACCCACCTCCTAGAGAAATGGAAATAAAAACAAAAATAAACAAATGGGACCTAATGAAACTTAAAAGCTTTTGCACAGCAAAGGAAACCATAAACAAGACCGAAAGACAACCCTCAGAATGGGAGAAAATATTTGCAAATGAAGCAACTGACAAAGGATTAATCTCCAAAATTTACATGCAGCTCATGCAGCTCAATATCAAAAAAACAAACAACCCAATCCAAAAATGGGCAGAAGACCTAAATAGACATTTCTCCAAAGAAGTTATACAGATTGCCAATAAACACATGAAAGAATGCTCAACATCATTAATCATTAGAGAAATGCAAATCAAAACTACAATGAGATATAATCTCACACTGGTCAGAATGGCCATCATCAAAAATCTACAAACAATAAATGCTGGAGAGGGTGTGGAGAAAAGGGAACCTTCTCACACTGTTGGTCGGAATGTAAATTGATACAGCCACTATGGAGAACAGTATGCAGGTTCCTTAAAAAACTACAAATAGAACTACAATATGACCCAGGAATCTCCCTGCTGTGCATATACCCTGAGAAAACCATAATTAAAAAATAGCCATGTACCACAATGTTCATTGCAGTACTATTTACAATAGCCAGGACATGCAAGCAACCTAAGTGTCCTTCAACAGATGAATGGATAAAGATGATGTGGCACATATATACAATGGAATATTACTCAGCCAAAAAGGAAACAAAATTGAGTCATTTGTAGTGAGGTGGATGGAAGTAGAATCTGTCATACAGTGTGAAGTAAGTCAGAAAGAGAAAAACAAATATTGTATGCTGACACATATATATGGAATCTAAAAAAAAAACAAAACAAAAAACAATGGTTCTGAAGTACCTAGGGGTAGGACAGGAATAAAGACGCAGATGTAGATAATGGACTTGAGGACATGGGGAGGGGGAAGGGTAACCTGGGACGTAGTGAGAGAGAGACATGGACATATATACACTACCAAATGTAATGTAGGTAGCTAGTGGGAAGCAGCTGCATAGCACTGGGAGATCAGATAGCTGCTTTGAGACCATCTAGAGTGGTGGGATAAGGAATGTAGGATGGAGACACAAGAGAGAGGTTATAAGTGGATATATGTATCCATATAGCTGATTCATTTTGTTATACAGCAGAAACTAACACAACATTGTAAAGCAATTATACTCCATTAAAGATGTTTAAAAAATCAAAAAAATCTATAATAGATATGTACATAATAAAGAAAAGGAACACAAACATAACACTAAACATAGTCATCAAATCACAAGAGAACAAAAGAGGAAAGGGAAAAAAGACCTACAAAAACAAATCTAGAAAAATTAATAAAATGGCAATAAGAATATACATATTAATTACCTTATATATAAATGGATTAAATGCTCCAACTGAAAGACCTAGACTGGATGAATGGGTACAAATACACAATGCATATATACTGTGTCTCCAAAAGACCCACTTCTAATGTAGATACACATACAGACTGAAAGTTAAGGGATGGAAAAATGTATTCCATGCAAATGAAAATCAAAAGAAAGCTGGAGTAGCAATATTCATATCACACAAAAGAGACTTTAAAATACAGACTGTTGCAAGAGACAAAGATGGATACTACATAATGATCAAGGGATCAACTCAAGAAGAAGATATAACAATTGTTAATATATATGCACCCAACATAGGAATACCTCAATACAAAGGCAAATATTAATAGACATAAAAGAAGAAATTGACAGTAACACAATAATAGTGGGAGACTTTGGCACCCTACTTACATCAATGGACAGATCATCTAGACAGAAATCAATAAGGAAACACAAGACAGAAATCAATAAGGAAACACAGGACTTAAATGACATATTAGACCCGAAGGATTTGATTGATGTTTATAGAGCATTCCATCCAAAAGCAGCATACACACATTCTTTTCAAGGGTACATGGATCATTCTTCAGGATAGATCACAGTCTGGGAGACAAAGCAAGCTTCAGTAAATTTAAGAAAATGTGAAGGGCTTCCCTGGTGGCGCAGTGGTTGAGAATCTGCCTGCTAATGCAGGGGACACGGGTTCGAGCCCTGGTCTGGGAAGATCCCACATGCCGCGGAGCGGCTGGGCCCGTGAGCCACAGCTGCTGAGCCTGCGCGTCTGGAGCCTGTGCCCCGCAACGGGAGGGGCCGCGATAGTGAAAGGCCCGCGCACCGCGATGAAGAGCGGTCCCCACACCGCAATGAAGAGTGGCCCCCGCTTGCCGCAACTGGAGAAAGCCCTCGCACGAACCGAAGACCCAACACAGCCAAAAATAAATAAATAAATAAATAAAGTAGGGGGGAAAAAAAAAGTATGTTTCTAAAAAAAAAAAAAAAAAAAAAAGAAAATGTGAAATCATGTCAGGCATCTTTTCCATCCACAACACTACGAGATTAAAAATCAAATAGAAGAAAAAAACTGCAAAAAACACAAACACGTGGAGACCAAACAATATGCTACTAAATAACCAATGGATCACTGAAGTAATCACAGAGGAAATACAAAATATCTACAGACAAATGAAAACAAAAAACACAATGATCCTAAACCTATGGGACACACAAAAGTAGTTCTATGAGGCAAGTTTATCGTGATACAAGCTTACATCAGGAAACAAGAAAAATCTCAAGTAAACAACCTAAGTTTACACCTAAAGCAACTAGAGAAAGAACAAACAAAACCAAACATTACTAGAAGGAAAGAAATCATAAAGATCAGAGCAGTAATAAATGAAATAGATACTAAGAAAACAATAGAAAAGATAAATGAAACTAAAATCTGGTTCTTTGAAAAGATAAACAAAATTGAAAAACCTTTAGCCATACTCATCAAGAAAACAATGGAAGGGGCCCAAATCTATAAAATTAGAAATCAAAAATGAGTTACAATGAACACCACAGAGATAAAAAGGATCATAAGAGACTACTACAAGAAACTATATGCCACTAAAATGGACAACCTAGAAGAAATGGGCAAATTCTTAGAAAAGTGCAATCTTCCATGACAGAAGCAGGAAAAAAAGGAAATATAAACAGATCAATTAGAAGTACTGAAATTAAATCTGTAATTTAAAAAATGCCAACAAACAAAAGTCCAGGACTCGAAGGCTTCACAGACAAATTCTACCAAACATTTAGAAAAGAGTTAACACCTATACTTTTTTGTTTTTTACTCAATAAATGATTTTATTATTGTACTGTATGTAAACCATAAGCTTGTGTCTTATTCACTCAGAACAGTTTTAGTACCTGGTTTGTGCAGAAAATGTAATATATGCTCAAAGAAAACCACTTGCTGAATGAACGGATGGTTAGAAGAAATGTGTTATTCCCACACCACCTTTTCCCTCGTTTTTAAAGGGGTTTAATTCTATTTCAAATCAGAATTGAGTCTTTCTTTGAACTAAGTGGTCTATCAAAACTTCACATATATCAACTCATTTAATTTTCGTAACCACTGTAAGAGGTGGTTGTCATTCTTATTTTATAGGTAAGAAAATGATGTCATAGCCATAGCAATAATAAAGAGCAGAACTCTGACTCAAATTCAGGACTGGCTTACTCCAAAGGTGTTCAATATTTGTCACTAGAAAAATAAACCTTTCCTCAGGTTGTATCCTGAAGAGAAGGATGGACGCATATGTGGGTGGCAAATCATGCCTGTATGGGTGGCATTTCAAAGCTTCTCCTGGGTGTCTGTGTAGCTGAGGTAGTTATGAAGAGGTCTGTGGCTCATTATTGGACCCATTTCCTCATGGGTTTAGACTGTGAGTCTTTGAGATGATGTTTATTCACAGCATAGGTGTGGGTGTACATGTATGTGTATATACCTGCTGGATACCTGGATTGTAAGCAAGCACATCTGTAGCTCACGTTGATGGAGCAGCTGCACACAGAACCTTTAGAGAAGGACTGGAAAAGTCTAAATGCACTTCTCAATAGGAGCTTGTTTGCAGGACCATCTATCTAATCATAGAGCCCAGGAGCTCCAGGTCATGATGAAAAGCAGTGACCCTGTGGCCATGGCAGGCTGGGTGCGGTGCCAGGGCTGAGATTCAGAGAATAACTGGGTGTTGGTCAACCTAGGAGCAAATAAGACACGCTTTGCTCTAAACATACTGGGGATGTATCTTAGGAGCATGCCAGAGGGTAAGGGGCTGATCAATATTTTATTGACACTAAAAGTAATTTCAAACCTGTCTTTAGCATTCATACAGCTAGGATTGGAAAGACAAATTGTTACTGTTTGGGAATGACTGGGAGGCTCGTCCCCCAGATTCCTTCGATTAATGAACCAAGACAGTCATATACCAGCCGCCCTGCCTTCTTCCATCTGCCTGTGAGATCAACCCAGTCTATCCAGTGTTGTTTGGCTGGTGGATGGCTTTGGCTGTGAGTAAGGACACTTTTATGAAAATCAGGTTAGAAAATGTTTTCAGTGATTGCAATGAGCTAACTGGAGATAGAGCAAAAAGGGGGTTCAGAGAGAGAGGTGTGAAAATACACCCAGACTGGGGGAAGACGGTAGGCAGGGTCCCTACTGTGAATACTGAGACCTACAGTGATTGGTGAGGAGAGCAGCTGAGTTAGGTCAGGGATAAATGAGTCTGGTAGTGGGATAATCCACAGCCTGGAACTTGAATGTAGGGATTGCTGAGGGCATGCTGGTATCAAATCCTCAACTCTAGCAACAATTACTGATTTCTTTATAAACTTCCTGCCCCCCAAACACACCCTGGTGCTGGGTGACAGCCAGGAGGGGACAAAGCCTATGGATGGAAGATGGATGCTCTAAATGTAGCCAATATTGGCAACATGGTAAGGCAAAAAAAAAAATAAAAATAAACAACACCTCTCTCAAAGAAGCCGGCCAGGGTTAAATAATAGCATACCTAATAGCTAACTGAATACGGAAAAGTGTACTTCATCTTCCCAGTCCATATTTCAAGATGTTCTTTTGCAATTAGTATCTGTGAGAGATAAGTTATCTCAACCTTCTAAATAAACTATCAATTATTAACTGAAACATGGATCCCAGTACTTTATGAGTTACTGTAGTAGTGGTGTCTCTGCAGGTTGCCTTTTCCTTCTGCTGACACAAATAACTCCCACATCTTTCTATTGTCCAGGAAAATCTTCTTCAAATTCTGCCCTAGATAACTGGTGTACACATCATGTACCATACTTACCTGTTTTTATCAGATTTCAGTATAAGATGTCAATGATTAGTGAGTCCTGTGGAAAAATGGGGTTGTTCCAAGCGTGGAGCCCACAGCGCACAAACACTGTTCTTCACCTTGTAAAATGGTTGGCTATCCTGGTTTCAGGTTTTGCTTCAATGATAATTTACATTGCTAGACTTTTCCAACTTTGAAGGGGGGAAATAGGATGCATATGCAGAACCAGCATATCTACAGTCTTCACATAGACAAGGAACCAAAAGTGAGGGCCTTCGTGTGTAGGACAGGGTAACCTAAACAGAAAGTTGGAACCAGGATAGCCAAAAGTTTTGCAATGTGAAGAACAGTCCCATTTTTCCTTGGGATTCACCAATCACTGAAATGTGATAGAAACAGGTAAGTGTGGTTATAGGAAAACTTTAATTGGCAATTATACTGTTTCAAGACAGCAACATAAACTGAAACTGAAATTATTGGTAGTTTACTGGATTTGTAAAATCAGTCATTTCCTTAAAAGTTGAAATGAAAAAGAGACTTCCTTTGCCTTGTCAATAACTGTGCTACACTGAGAGTAGTAAAAAGCACAGATAATGAAGCATAAACATGTTTATGCCAAAACTGAAGTCTGACATTCTCTTCATTAGAATTCATCTTTTCTTTGTTCTTCAGGATTAGGTAGGTTCATGGTTTGATTGTTAAGGTGAAGGGGGATTGAAAGAAATGTACTTTCTCAATCTTCACCTGAAAGTCAACTTTAGTGTAATGATACTTGATAGATTTTGTTTTTGGTTGAGGGATTTTTGTTTCTCAAAACCAATCAATGGAAAAAAAAATGAAGTACAACTTTCTTTATGCAAGAACTTCTGATTGCACCATTCACTTTCAAAATTCCAGAGACTCAGGATCAAGAAGGAACAAGGTATCTGACAGGTCAATTTTGCACTCTGAGAATTTGCTGCCCTCTTCCTCAGTGGAAAAGTGACTTGAAAAAACTGTACAGTGCCCCCACTTTCAAATTCTTTATCTTTTTTTTTTAAAGACACAAAGAGCTTTTTAATTATTATTTATTTATTTATTTACTTTTGGCTGTGTTGGGTCTTCGTTTCTGTGCGAGGGCTTTCTCCATTGCAGCAAGCGGGGGCCACTCCTCATCGCGGTGCGCGGGCCTCTCACTATCGCGGCCTCTCTCGTTGCGGAGCGCAGGCTCAGTAGTTGTGGCTCACGGGCCTATTTGCTCCGCGGCATGTGGGACCTTCCCAGACCAGGGCTCGAACCCGTGTCCCCTGCATCGGCAGGCAGACTCTCAACCACTGCGCCACCAGGGAAGCCCCTCCTTATCTTTTTTGAGCCACTTCTTTCTGTTTATATAACTTCAGGATTGGAATGCCTTTGGCTAATTAAGGAAAGAGGAAAAGTGACTGATGGAAATATAGAGACTACCAGTATGGCTGGATTTAAAATTTTACTCTGTGCTAATCCTTGACTCACCATTGTACTGCATCAGAGAGTTGACTGGAGTAATCCTTGGGTAGTTATTAGATGGCTGGAAAAGACCGACACCCTCTGGGCATGTTTAGTACTACAACTGCTTCTCCTCCAAGGTGCCCCAGTTTGTACACTTCCTAGGGGCTACCCTGGATACAGGGTAAGGTGTGTATGCTATGTGTGGATTTTATTTTATTTTTTGGAATATTTAAATTGCAGTATAGTTGATGTACAAATTTTCAGGTGTACATCAAGTGATTCAGCCATATATATATACATATATGTATATGTATATATATATATATACATATATATATATATATACACATATATATATATATATATATATATATATATATATATATGATCTTTCTCCGATTCTTTTCCATTAAATGTTACAACAAGATATTGAATATAGTTCCCTGTGCTATACAGTAGGTCCTTGTTATTTCTTTTATATATAGTAGTCTGTATCTGCTAATCCCGAGTTCCTAGTTTATCCTTCCATTTCTCCTTTGGTAAACATTGACTGTTTTCTATGTATGTGAGTTTGTGTTTTGTAAATAAGTTCATTTGTATCATCTTTTTAGATTCCACATATAAGTGATATCATATGATACTTGTCTTTCTCTGTTGACTTACTTAGTATGATGATCTATGGCCATCCATGTTGCTGCAGATGGCATTATTTAATTCTTTTTTTTAAACATCTTTATTAGAGTATAATTGCTTTACAATGGTGTGTTAGTTTCTGCTTTATAACAAAGTGAATCAGCTATACATATACATATATCCCCATATATCCTCCCTCTTGTGTCTCCCTCCCACCTTCCCTATCCCACCCTTCTAGGTGGACACAAAGCACTAAGCTGATCTCCCTGTGCTATATGTCTGCTTCCCACTAGCTACCTCTTTTACATTTGGTAGTGTATATATGTCCATGCCACTCTCTCACTTCACCCCAGCTTACCCTTCCCCCTCCCCATATCCTCAAGTCTATTCTCTACGTCTGAGTCTTTATTCCTGTCCTGCCCCTAAGTTCTTCAGAGCCATTTTTTTGAAGGTTCCATATATATGTGTTAGCATACGGTATTGTTTTTCTCTTTCTGACTTACTTCATTCTGTATGACAGACTCTAGGTACATCCACCTCACTACAAATAACTCCATTTCGTTTCTTTTTATGGCTGAGTAATATTCCATTGTATATATACCATGTCTTCTTTATCCATTCATCTGCTGATGGACATTTAGGTCTGGATTTTTAAAATTAATTTTTATTGGAGTATACTTGCATTACAATGCAAGTTGTGTTAGTTTCTGCTGTACAGCAAAGTGAATCAGCTATACGTATACATAATCCCCCCTTTTTTGGATTTCCTTCCAATTTAGGTCACTACAGAGCATTGAGTAGAGTTCCCTGTGCTATACAATAGGTTCTCGTTAGACATCTATTTTATACATAGTAGTGTATATATGTAGATCCCAGTTTCCCAGTTCATCCCCCCCCAAAACCTAGTGTCCATAGTCTGTTCTTTATGTCCATTTCTGCTTTACAAATAAGTTCATCTGTATCATTTTTCTAGAATCCACAATAAGGGATATTATACAATATTTGTTTTTCTCTTTCTGACTTACATCACTCTGTATGACAGTCTCTAGGTCCAAACAGGTGTCTGCAAATTGCACAATTTCATTCTTTTTTATGGCTGAGTAATATTCCATTGCATGTATGAACCACATCATCATTTTTTTTTTAAATATTTGACCAAAGAGTTTTTATTTCCAGGTGTACAATCTGCAGTGCTTATGTTAGGAGGCCGAATGGAATTATCATTGAAAAATACCAGCCATGTCTCTAATCCTACTATGGACACTAACAATCCACTATGGTGTATAGGACGAGAACGTCATTTTTGAATAAAATGCTTTCTTTTCTCCTGTCTTTGGGACTATAGTCAATGTTTAAGCTGAATAACTATTTCATCAAAATCCCTTCTCACAAGCGGCAATGGTTCACAGGAGCCCGTAGAAAGCATTCTCACAGTGATTTCGGTCAGTAGCCAGCAGGCTGACATACTACTTTTCAGAAAGTCTAGGTTGCATTGCCCACCTCTTCTAAGATACTCCAGGGCATATTTTATTTTATTTATTTATTTATTTATTTTTTAACATCTTTATTGGAGTATAATTGCTTTACAATGGTGTGTTAGTTTCTGCTTTATAACAAAGTGAATCAGTTATACATATACATATGTTCCCATATCTCTTCCCTCTTGCATCTCCCTCCCTCCCATCCTCCCTATCCCACCCCTCTAGGTGGTCACAAAGCACAGAGCTGATCTCCCTGTGCTATGTGGTTGCTTCCCACTAGCTATCTATTTTACATTTGGTAGTGTATATATGTCCATGCCACTCTCTCACTTTGTCACAGCTTATCCTTCCCCCTCCCCATATCCTCAAGTCCATTCTCTAGTAGGTCTGTGTCTTTATTCCCATCTTACAACTAGGTTCTTCATGACCCTTTTTTTCCCCCTTAGATTCCATATATATGTGTTAGCATACTGTATTCATTTTTCTCTTTCTGACTTACTTCACTCTGTATGACAGACTCTAACTCCATCCACCTCACTACAAATAACTCCATTTCGTTTCTTTTTATGGCTGAGTAATATTCCATTGTATATATGTACCTCATCTTCTTTATCCATTCACCTGTCGATGGACACAGGTTCCTTCCAAGTCCTGGCTATTTTAAATAGAGCTGCAATGAACACTGTGGTACATGACTCTTTTTGAATTATGGTTTCTCAGGGTATATGCCCAGTAGTGGGAATGCTGGGTCGTATGGTAGTTCTATTTGTAGTTTTTTAAGAAACCTCCATACTGTTCTCCATAGTGGCTGTATCAATTTACATTCCCACCAACAGTGCAAGAGGGTTCCCTTTTCTCCACAGCCTCTCCAGCATTTATTGTTTCTAGATATTTTGATGATGGCCATTTTGACCGGTGTGAGATGAAATCTCATTGTAGTTTTGATTTGCATTTCTCTAATGATTAATGATGTTGAGCATTCTTACATGTGTTTGTTGGCAATCTGTATATCTTCTTTGGAGAAATGTCTATTTAGGTCTTCTGCCCATTTTTGGATTGGGTTGTTTGTTTTTTTGATATTGAGCTGCATGAGCTGATTGTATATTCTGGAGATTAATCCTTTGTCAGTTGCTTCATGTGCAAATATTTTCTCCCATTCTGAGGTTTGTCTTTTCGTCTTGTTTATGTTTTCCTTTGCTGTGCAAAAGCTTTTAAGTTTCATTAGGTCCCATTTATTTATTTTTGTTTTTATTTCCATTTCTCTAGGTGGTGGGTCAAAAAGGATCTTGCTGTGATTTATATCATAGAGTGTTCTGCCTATGTTTTCCTCTAAGAGTTTGATAGTGTCTGGCCTTACATTTTGGTCTTTAATCCATTTTGATTTTATTTTTGTGTATGATGTTATGGAGTGTTCTAATTTAATTCTTTTACATGTAGCTGTCCAGTTTGCCCAGCACCACTTATTGAAGAGGCTGTCTTTTCTCATTTGTATATCCTTGCCTCCTTTATCAAAAATAAGGTGACCATATGTGCATGGGTTTACCTCTGGTCTTTCTATCCTGTTCCATTGATCTATATTTCCGTTTTTGTGCCAGTACCATACTGTCTTGATTATGTAGCTTTGTAGTATAGTGTGACGTCCAGGAGCCTGATTCCTCCAGCTCCATTTTTCTCTCTCAAGATTGCTTTGGCTATTTGAGGTCTTTTGTGTTTCCATACTCTCCCGACATTTTAGATTATCTCCTTCTAAGCTCTCCCGTCTCTCATGGGGAAACTGAGCTCACCCTACTCCTGACAGTATCCCTACTTCTCTGTAACCACCTACTTCTCCAGAGTCACCTACTTTTCCTGGTCCCTCTGCCCAATCCCAAACTCCAACTCATGTCCCTCCATACCTTCCATTACCCCAAGAAAGAGAGACTAGTCTCTCTGGGGTAACTCCTAGTGGAGCTTCCTATCACCCATGATCAGGGAAATTATGCCCTCCTAGGGAAGTGGCAAATGGTGAAGGGACGATCAGTGTGCATGTGCCTGTCTCTTTAACCAACTTAGCCCAATGTAAACAGAGACTGGGACAATTTTCTGAGGACCCTAGTAAGTTTGTTGAAGGGTTTCAGGCACTAACTGTGGTGTATGATTTAACTTGGAAGGATGTCCAAGTAGTTGTATCCACTTGCTGTACTCCTGAGGAAAAATAGAGAATTTAAACAGCAGCCCACAGGCATGCTGACCAGTTTGCCAGGGACCAACCTGAACATTATGCTATGGGTAGAGACACAGTCCCAA
The DNA here is from genome assembly GCF_949987535.1 of Balaenoptera acutorostrata. Taxonomy (NCBI): domain Eukaryota; kingdom Metazoa; phylum Chordata; class Mammalia; order Artiodactyla; family Balaenopteridae; genus Balaenoptera; species Balaenoptera acutorostrata. The sequence continues at coordinate 45,979,141 of NC_080085.1, forward strand.
ATCAGGAACCCCCTTGGATTTTTAATTCCTGGGAGGGAAGAGAAGCCAGGAGACACATGATCCAACGTGTATTAGATGGGATCAGAAAGTGTATCCAAAAGTCAGTTAACTATGAAAAGGTTAAAGTAGTGACCCAAGGAGAAAAGGAAAATCCAGCTCTCTTTCATGGGCAGCTTGTGAAGGCTTTTATAAAGTACACTAATATTGATCATTCCACTTCTGAAGGTCAGTCCCTGCTGGGACAACACTTTATCAGCCAGTCTGCCTCTGCTATTAGGCAGAAACTCCAAAAGTTACAATTAGGCCCACAAACCTCCATGCCCATACTCTTAGGTGTGGCTTTTGGGGTATTTAATAATCAAGATCAAGCTGAGGAAGAAAAGAGAACCCAACATGAGAAAGACAGGCCAGGGCTCATACAAAACTGATAGCCGTTGCTGTCAGCCATGCCTTGTGACCTCAGGACAACCCAAGGGGGCCGAGAAAGTTCAACTATCCTTCTGGAGGTAAGACCAACAAGGGGGAATGCTTCAAATGCAAGTCAACTGGCTACTGAGCCCAAGATTGCCAGAAAGAGCACACTGAGACATGCCAAGCCTGCAAACAAAGAGGTCATCGGAAGAGGGACTGCCCTCAGTCCTGAAGGGGAAGGGGGTCTCCTGCTCCCGAGATGGCCATGCTGGAAGACTGAGGTGGCCCAGGGAGTCCTGCGGCTTGCCGCAACATGATGTCTATCTCCATCGAGGAGCCTTGGGTGGTCCTTGATATGACAGGTAAGAAGATTGATTTTTTAATTGATATGGGAGCCAATTACTCTGTCCTAATTTCTCACACTGGACCTCTTTCCTCCCAAAGCTGTACTGTGACTGGTGTTGACAGAAAGCCTCACACCCATTACTTTACTGGGCTCTCACTTGCCAATTTTGAGCAGTGGTTGATTTTGCATGCCTTTTTAGTTGTTCCTGAGGGTCCTAGCCCACTACTGGGCAGATATCTTCTGAGCTCCCTCAGGGCCATACTGCAATTAGGAGGTCCCAAGCAGCCCTTTATGTTGACTCTGACTAAGACAGACCAGACAGAAGAACACGGTTCTATTCCCAGCCATATTCTACAAGCAGTGAACCCATCAGTAGGCAACAAAGGAATCCCCGGAAGGGCCACAAACATGTAAGAATTAGCCTTAGGCCAGAAGCCACCTACCCTAACAAGAGACAATACCCTATAAAGTTGGAAGCAAAGAATGGTTTACAACCCCTCATAGATAAATTCTTAAAACATGGACTCTTGGTATCCTGCCAGTCTCCATGCAATACTCCTATTTTGCCAGTTGTTTAGCCAAATGGGGAATACACGATGGTACAAGACCTGAGAGCAGTAAAAAATTCAGTGATCTCTACACATACCCTCATGGCCAATCCTTATAACATATTAGCCCAAATCCCTGAGGACGCTAAATGGTTTACTGTGTTCGACCTCAAGCATGCCTTTTTTTTTTTTTTTTAATCCCAGTTCATCTCTCATCAAAATATCTGTTTCCCTTCGAGTGGACTAACCATAACTCAGGGCAAATTCAACAATATACCTGGACAGTATTGTCTCAGGGGTTTTGGGACAGCCCACACTTGTTTGCCCAGGCCCTAGGAAAAGAACTAAGGGAAATACACCTAAAAGAAGGGGCTATTCTATAGTATGTAGATGATATATTAATATGTAGTCCCTCCATGGAAGCCTCAGATGAAAATACCATTGAAATCCTTAATTTCCTTGGGGCCCAGGGTTACAGAGTCTCTCAGACAAAGGGAGAAATCTCAAAGCAACGAGTTAAATACCTGGGATATATTATAAACCCTGGAAGTAGATAGTTATCTCCAGATAGAAAAAAAGTTATATTAGGCCTAAGTACTCCAAAGAGAAAGAAATATCTCTGTACCTTTTTTGGGCATAGCAGGATTCTGTAGAATTTGGATTCCAGGATTCAGGCTAATGGCTAAGCCCCTATATGGAGCTACTAAAGGCCCAGATACAGAATCATTACTTTGGAATGGGGAATAGGAAAGGGCTTTTAAGTATATCAAGCAGGCCCTCACCAGAATCCCTGCTCTGGGTCTCCCCAATTTGAAAAAGCCATTCATCTTGTACATGGCTGAAAAGCAGGGGACAGCTCTGGGGGTCCTTATACAGAAGCTAGGGGAAGTTCATTAGCCTATAAGCTATTTTTCCAAGCAACTAGATTCCGTGGCCCGAGGTTGACCTGGCTGCCTCTGGGCAGTAGCTGCCACCACTTTATTAGTGGAAGAAGCTAACAAGCTCACCTTTGGAGGGCCACTGGAAGTCCAGACCCCTCATCAAGTGCAAGGGATTCTAGAGATAAAAGGCCACCATTGGCTAACTGGAGGCTGGCTTATTAAGTACCAGGCTTTGTTTCTCGACTCCCTCTCCAGAGCTAACCCTCAAAACGTGCCACACTCTTAACTGCACTACATTTATGCCTGCTGAAAGCCCAGAGCTAACACATTCTTGCCTCAAAACCCTTGACCAGGTCGATGCCTGTAGGTCTGATCTAACAGACCAGGCCATAGAAAACCCTGAGGAATAATGGTTTACTGATGGCAGTAGTTCCACGAAAGATGGAGTCAAGAGGGCAGGGTATGCCATTGTGAGTGCTCACAGTATCATAGAAGCAAAACTTTTGCCACCTAACATCTCAGCCCAAAAGGTTGAACTGATAGCTCTAACTCAAGCCTGAACCCTAGGGGAAGGAAAGATTGTAAATGTATACATAGACTCAAAATATGCCCTCCTTGTTTTACATGTCCATACCACTATCTGGAAAGAGAGAGGACTTCTAAATGCAAGAAATTCCCCTATAAAGTATGGGGCTGAGATTTTACATCTCATAGAAGCGGTTCAAAAACCAAAACAGGTAGTAGTCATTCACTGCAGTAGGCATCAAAAGGGAACTTCTCAAATTTCCCAAGGAAACAACAGGGCAGATAGGGAAGTGAAGAAAGCAGCCCTGATGCCCATAACAGAAATGGCATTAATCCCATCCCTTACCCCTTCTAGCATTATACCTAGATACTCAACTTTCAAAGAGAACTGGGCATGAGACAGAGGAGGAACGAAGGGAACAGATGGCTGGTGGCACACGGATCAGAAATTGCTCATACCTCTCTCTGACCAATGGAAAATTATTAAAGGGGTACATGATTCTCTCCATCTGGGGAGAGATGCAATGTCTACAATTGTTTTCTGTCTTTTTACAGGGAAAGTGATCCCAGAGACATTCAGAAGAGTTACTCGAGCCTACACCCTTTGCACCACCCATAATCAGGGAGGCAACCTCAAGCCTCCCCCTCTTGTTAGCCCAGTCCAGCTATGTGGGACTTACCCAGGAGAGGACTGGGAAATAGATTTCACCCAGATGCCCTCTTTTCAGGGCTTCAAATACTTACTAGTGTTTATAGATACTTTTACTGGAAGGGTAGATGTCTTCCCCACTAGAACAGAGAAGGCCAATGAAGTGGTTACTGTGCTCCTAAAGGAAATTATTTCTAGGTTCGTGTTGCCCCTTCACCGTCAGAGTGACAATGGACCTTCGTTTGTAGCAAAGGTCACTCAACAGCTTTCACAGGCTTTAGGAATTAAATACCACCTCAATTCGTCCTGGAGACCTCAGTCCTCAGGAAAAGTAGAACAGGATAATCATATTCTAAAGAAAACCTTGGGCAAATTCTTTCAAGAAATGTTATAGTTGTGGTATTGCCTATTGCCAATAGCCCTCATAAGGGTCAGGGCAGCCCCTAAAACAACCACTAAGTTGAGCCCTTTCAAAATGTCATATGGAAGGCCATTCCTTACTCTGGACATGCTAACTGACCCAGAAACCCAGGCTCATCTTAAATACATTATAAACATAGGCCAGGTCCAGAAGGCTATACAAGAATATGGCAGCCCTCGACTGCCAGGGTCCCGTGATTCAAGGACAACGTCCCATGGAGAAGACATAGCGTGCCTCAAGCTATTACAATGTCATGCCGGCCTCTGCCACTGCAGGCTTGCCCCGTATTCCATTCCCCTTCCCCACCCCACCGGCCTGACTGAGCAGCCCCTTAATCAGCTGCTACTTTAACCCCATCCTGTCTGGGTGGGGAACAGATGCCCTCAGGCGACCTACATGCAGAAGGGGGCAAAATCCAAAGCTGAATCCCAGGAGCTGTGCAAACAAAGAAGAGAAAAGGAAATTTCTCCCAGTAGCCTCAGGAGCAGAAGATTAAATCTCCACATCAAATTGATGTACCCTGCATCTGCGGAATACTTGAATAGACAACGAATCATCCCAACACTGAGGCTGTGGACTTTGGGAGCAACTGTAGACTTGGGGTTTATTTTCTGGATCTAATTTTTTCTGGTTTTATGTTTATCTTAGTTTAGTATTTAGAGCTTATTATCATTGGTAGATTTGTTTATTGATTTGGTTGCTCTCTTCCTTTTTTTTTTCTTTTTACAAATATATATACATATTTTTTCCCTTTTTGTGAGTGTGGATGCGAATATTTCTTTGTGTGATTTTGTCTGTAGCTTTGCTTTAACAATTTGTCCTAGGGTTCTGTGGTTCTGTCTATCTTTTTTTATTATTATTATTATAGTTTTTAGTGCTTCTTAACATTGGTGGATTCGTTTTTGGGCTTGGTGGCTCTCTTCTTTCTTTCTTTTTTTTTAATTACTGGTTTTTTTATTCTTAATATTTATTTTAATAAATTTTTAATTTTCTTTTCTTTCTTTCTTTCTTCCTTCCTCCCTCCCTCCCTCCCTCTCTCCCTCCCTCCCTCTCTCTCTCCCTTTCTTTCTTTCTCTTTCTTTCTTTCTTTCTTTCTTTCTTTCTTCTTTCTTTCTTTCTTTCTTTCTTTCTTCCCTTTCCTCTGAGCTGTGTGGCCGATGGGGTATTGGTGTTCCAGCCAGTTGTCAGGATTGAGCCTGTGAGGTGGGAGAGTTGAGTTGAGGATATTGGTCCACAAGAGACCTTCTGGCTCCACGTAATATCAAACAACAAGAGCTCTCCCAGAGATCTCCATCTCAATGCTAAGACCCAGCTCCACTCAATGAGCAGCAAGCTACAGTGCTGGACACTATGCCAAACAACTAGCAAGACACGAACACAGACACACCCATTAGCAGAGAGGCTGCCTAAAATCATAATAAGGCCACAGACACCCCAAAACACACCACCAGACGTGGACATGCCCACCAGAAAGACAAGATCCAGCCTCATCCACCAGAACACAGGCACTAGTCCCCTCCACCAGGAAGCCTACACAACCCACTGAACCAACCTTAGCCACTGGGGACCTATACCAAAAACAATGGGAACTACGAACGTGCAGCCTGCAAAAGGAGACGACAAACACAGTAAGTTAAGCAAAATGAGAAGACAGAGAAATACACAACAGATGAAGGAGCAATGTAAAAACCCATCAGAAAAACAAATGAAGAGCAAATAGGCAGTCTACCTGAAAAAGAATTTAGAGTCATGATAGTAAAGATGATCCAAATTCTTGGAAATGGAATGGAGAAAATACAAGAAATGTTTAACAAGGACGTAGAAGAACTAAAGAGCAAAACAAACAATGATTAAAAACATAATAAATGAAATTAAAAATTCTCTAGAAGGAATCAATTGCAGAAAAAATGAGGAAGAGGACTGAAAAGTGACCTGGAAGATAAAACAGTAGAAATAACTACCACAGAGCAGAATTTTAAAAAAAGGAATGAAAAGAATTGAGAACAAGCCCAGAGACCTCTGGGACAAAATTAAAGGCACCAACATTTGAATTATATGGGTCCCAGAAGAAGAAGAAGAAGAAAAAAGAGAGACTGAGAAAGTATTTGAAAAGATTATAGTTGAAAACTTCCCAATCATGGGAAAGAAAATAGTCAATCAACTCCAGGAAGTCAATCAACTAAAGGAAGCTCAGAGAGTGCCATACAAGATAAATCCAAGGAGAAACACGTTAAGACATATATTAATCGAACTATCAAAAAATAAATACAAAGAAAAAATATTAAAAGCAGCAAGGGAAAGCAACAGAAAACATACAAGGGAATCCCCAAAAGGTTAAAAGCTAATCTTCTTTTTCTTTTTTTATAACATCTTTATTGGAGTATAATCGCTTTACAATGGTGTGTTAGTTTCTGCTTTATAACAAAGTGAATCAGTTATACATACACATATATCCCAATATCTCTTCCCTCTTGCATCTCCCTCACTCCCACCCTCTCTATCCCACCTCTCAAGGTGGTCACAAAGCACCGAGCTGATCTCCCTGTGCTATGCGGCTGCTTCCAACTAGCTATCTATTTTACATTTGGTAGTGTATATATGTCCATGGCACTCTCTCACTTTGTCCCAGCTTACCCTTCCCCCTCCACGTATCCTCAAGTCCATTCTCTAGTAGGTCTGTGTCTTTATTCCCGTCTTGCCCCTAGGTTCTTCATGACCATTTTTTTTTTTGGTTTTTTAGATTCCATATATATATGTGTTAGCATACAGTATTTGTCTTTCTCTTTCAGACTTACTTCACTCTAACAGCTGATCTTTCAGCAGAAACTCTGAAAGCCAGAAGGGAGTGGCAGGACATATTTAAAGTGATGAAAGGGAAAAACTTACAACCAAGATTACTCTACCCAACAAGGATCTCATTCAGATTTGAGAGGGAAATTAAAAGCTTTACAAACAAGCAAAACTTAAGAGAATTCAGCACCTCCAACCCAGCTTTACAACAAATGCTAAAGGAACATCTCTAGGCAGGAAACACAAGAGAAGGAAAAAACCTACAATAAAAACACAGAACAATTAAGAAAAGAGTAATAGGAACATACATATCAATAATTACCTTAAATGTAAATGGATTAAATGTTCCAACCAAAAGACACAGAATGGTTAAATGGATACAAAAACAAGACACATATATATGCTGTCTACAAGAGACCCACTTCAGATGTAGGGATACACACAGACTGAAAGTGAGGGGAGGTAAAAAGATATTCCATGCAAATGGAAATCAAAAGAAAGCTGGAGTAGCATTTCTCATATCAGTCAAAATAGATTTTAAAATAAAGACTATTGTAAGAAACAAAGAAGAACACTAAATAATGATCAAGGGAACAATCCAAGTAGAAGATATAAAAATTGTAAATATTTATGCACCCAACAATGGAGCTCCTCAATACATAAGGCAAATACTAACAGCCTTAAAGGGGAAATTGACAGTAACATAATAATAGTATGGGAATATTAACACCCTACTTTCACAAATGCACAGATCATCCAAAATGAAAATAAACAAGGAAACACAAGCTTTAAATGACACATTACACAAGATGGAATTAATTGATATTTATAGGACATTCCATCCAAAAAAACCCAGAATACACTTTATTCTCAAGGGCTCATGGAACATTCTCCAGGATAGAGCATATCATGGGTCACAAATCAAGCCCTGGTAAATTTAAGAAATTTGAAATCACATCAAGTCTCTTTTCTGAACACAGTGCTATGAGACTAGATAGCAGTTAGAGGAAAAAATGTGTAAAACATACAAACACAGGGAGGCTAAATGATATGATACTAAATAACCAAGAGATCACTGAAGAAATCAAAGAGGTAATTTAAAAATACCTAGAAACAAATGACAATGAAAACACGACAACCCAAACCTATGGAAAGCGAAAAAACTGTTCTAAGACAGAAGTTTATAGCAACACAAAACTACCTCAAGGAACAAGAAGCACCTCAAATAAACAACTAAACCTTACACTTAAAGCAATTAGAAAAAGAAGGGGAAAAAAACCCCCAAGGTCAACCATAAAGATCAGATCAGAAATAAATGAAAAACAAATGAAGTAAACAATAACAAAGATCAATAAAACTAAAAGCCAGTTCTTTGTGAAGATAAATAAAATTGAAAAATATTTAGCCAGACTAATCAAGGAAAAAAGAGAGAAGGCTCAAATCAACATAATTAAAAATGAAGAAACTAGTAAAAATGGACACTACAGAAATACAAGGATCAGGAGAGATTACTACAAGCAACCATATGCCAATAAAATGGACAACCTGGAAGAAATGGAAAAATTCTTACAAAAGCACAGCCTTCAGAGACTGAACAAGGAAGAAATAGAAGATATAAACAGACCAATCACAAGCATTGAAATTGAGACTGTGATTAAAAATATTCCAAAAAGCAAGAGCCCAGGACCAGATGGCTTCACAGGTGAATTCTATCAAATATTCAGAGAAGAGCTAACACTTATACTTCTCAAATTCTTCCAAAATATAGCAGAGAGAGGAACACTCCCAAACTCATTCTACGAAGCCACCATCACCCTGCTACCAAAACCAGACAAAGATGTCACAAAGAAAGAAAACTACAGGCCAATATCACTGATGAACATAGATGTAAAAATCTGCAACAAGATACTAGCAAACAGAATCCAACAGCACATTAAAATGATCATAAGTGGGGTTTATCCCAGGAATGGAAGGCGTCTTCATTATACACAAATCAAACAACGTGATACACCATGTTAACAAACTGAAGGAGAAAAACCATATGATCATCTCAATAGATGCAGAGAAAGCTTTCGACAAAATTCAACAACCATTTATGATACAAACCCTGCAGAAAGTAGGCATAGAGGGAACTTTCCTCAACATAATAAAGGCCATATATGACAAACCCACAGCCAACATCGTCCTCAATGGTGAACAAATGAAACCATCCACTAAGATCAGGAACAAGACAAGGTTGCCCACTCTCACCAGTATTATTCAACATAGTGTTGGAAGTGTTAGCCACAGCAATCAGAGAAGAAAAAGAAATAAAAGGAATCCAAATCGGAAAAGAAGAAGTAAATCTGTCACTGTTTGCAGATGACATGATACTATACATAGAGAATCCTAAAGATGCTACCAGAAAACTACAAGAGCTAATCAATGAATTTTGTAAAGTAGCAGGATACAAAGTTAAGGCAAAGAAATCTCTTGCATACCTATTCACTAATGATGAAAAATCTGAGAGTGAAATTAAGAAAACACTCCCATTTACCATTGTAAATAAAAGAATAAAATATCTAGGAATAAACCTACCTAAGGAGACAAAAGATCTGTATGCAGAAAATTATAAGACACTGATGAAAGAAATTAAAGAGGATACAAATAGATGTAGAGATATACCATGATATTGGATTGGAAGAATCAACATTGTGAAAAGGACTCTACTACCCAAAGCAATCTACAGATTCAATGCAATCCCTATCACACTATGACTGGCATTTTTCACAGAACTAGAACAAAAATTTTCACAATTTGTATGTAAACACAAAAGTCCCTGAATAGCCAAAGCAATCTTGAGAAAGAAAAATGGAGCTTGAGGAATCAGGCTCTCTGTCTTCAGACTATACTACAAAGCTACAGAAATCAAGACAGTAGGGTACTAGCACAGAAACAGAAATATAGATCAATGGGACAGGATAGAAAGCCCAGAGATAAACCCATGCACATATGGTCAGCTTATCTTTGATAAAGGAGGGAAGAATATACAATGAAGAAAAGACAGCCTCGTCAAAAAGCGGTGCTGTAAAAACCGGACAGCTACATGTAAAAGAATGCAATTAGAACACTCCCTAACACCATACACAAAAATAAACTCAAAATGGATTAAAGACCTAAATGTAAGGCCAGACGCCATCAAAGTCTTAGAGGAAAACATAGGCAGAATACTCTATGACATAAATCACAGCAAGATCCTTTTTGACCCACCTCCTAGAGAAATGGAAATAAAAACAAAAATAAACAAATGGGACCTAATGAAACTTAAAAGATTCTGCACAGCAAAGGAAACTATAAACAAGATGAAAAGACAATGCTCAGAATGGGAGAGAATATTTGCAAATGAAGCAACTGACAAAGGATTAATCTCCAAAATTTACAAGCAGCTCATGCAGCTCAATATTAAAGAAACAAACAACCCAATCCAAAAATGGGTGGAAGACCTAAACAGACATTTCCCAAAGAAAATATTCAGATTGTCAACAGACACATGAAAGAATGCTCAACATCATAAATTATTAGAGAAATGCAAATCAAAACTACAATGAGATATCATCTCACACCGGTCAGAATGGCCATCATCAATAAATGTACAAACAATAAATGCTGGAGAGGCTGTGGAGAAAAGGGAACCCTCGGAGGAGCTTCAAGATGGTGGAAGAGTAAGACACGGAGATCAACTTCTTCTCCACAAATACATCAGAAATACATCTACATGTATAACCGCTCCTACAGGACACATACTGAACGCTGGCAGAAGACCTCAGACCTCCCAAAAGGCAAGAAACTCCCCACGTACCTGGGTGGGGCAAAAGAAAAAAGAAAAAACAGAGACAAAAAATAGGGACAGGACCTGCACCAGTGGGAGGGAGCTGTGAAGGAGGAAAGGTTTCCACACACTAGGAAGCCCCTTCGTGGGAGGAGACTCCAGTTGTGGAGGTGGGAAGCTTCGGAGCCACGGAGGAGAGTGCAACAACAGAGGTGTGGAGGGCAAAGTGGAGAGATTCCTGCACAGAGGATCGGTGCCGACCAGCATTCACCAGCCCGAGAGGCTTGTCTGCTCACCCACTGGGATTGGTGGGGGCTGGCAGCTGAGGCTCGGGCTTCATTTGAATCCCAGGGAGAGGACTGGGGTTGGCTGCGTGAACACAACCTGAAGGGGCTAGTGCACCAAGGCTACCCGGGAAGGAGTCCAGAAAAGAGTGTGGAGCTGCCAAAGAGGCAAGAGACTTTTTCTTTCCTCTTTGTTTCCTGGTGAGTGAGGAGAGGGGATTAAGAGCACCGCTTAAAGGAGCTCCAGAGATGGGCGCGAGCTGCAGCTAACATCGTGGACCCCAGAGACGGGCATGGGATGCTAAGGCTGCTGCTGCAGCCATCAAGCAGCCTGTGTGCAAGCACAGGTCACTGTCCACACCTCCCCACCCAGGACCTTTTGCAGCCCACTACTGCCAGGGTCGTGGGATGCAGGGACAACTTCCCTGGGAGAACACACGATGCACCTCAGGCTGGCAACGTCACGCTGGCCTCTGCCACCGCAGGCTCGCCCTGCATCCGTACCGCTCCCTTCCCCCTGCCTCAGTGAGCCAGAGCCCCCAGATCAGCTGCTCCTTTAACCCTGTCCTGTCTGAAAAAAGAACAGATTCCCTCAGGTGACCTATACAGAGAGGAGTGTCCAAATCCAAAGCTGAATCCCAGGAGTTGTGCAAACAAAGAAGAGAAAGGGAAATTTCTCCCAGCAGCCTCAGGAGCAGAGGATTAAATCTGCACAGTCACATCATGTAACATGAATCTGTGGAATACCTGAATAGAAAACGAATCATCCCAAATTGAGGAGTCCAATTGGACTTTGGTAGCAAAGATATATATATATATATATATATATATATATATATATATATATATATATATATATTTCTCCTTTCTCTTTTTGTGAGTGTGTAATCAACACAAAACATTTAAGAAAATGGTAAAAGGAATATACATATTGATAATTTCCTTAAATATAAATGGATTAAATGCTCCAACCAAAAGACATAGACTGGCTGAATGGATACAAAAACAAGAACCATATATATGCTGTCTACAAGAGACCCACTTCAGACCTAAGGACACATATAGACTGAAAGTCAGGGGATGGAAAAAGATATTCCATGCAAATGGAAACCAAAAGAAAGCTGGAGTAGCAATTCACATATCAGACAAAATAGAGTTTAAAACAATGACTATTAAAAGAGACAAAGAAGGACAGTACATGATGATCAAGGTATTGATCCAAGAAGAAGATATAACAACTGTAAATAATTATGCACCCAACATAGGAGCACCTCATTACATAAGGCAAATACTAACAGCCATAAAAGGGGAAATCAACTGTAACACAATCATAGTAGGGGTCTTTAACACCCCACTTTCACCAAAGGGCAGATCATACAAAATGAAAATAAATAAAGAAACACAAGCTTTAAAGGATACATTAAACAAGATGGACTTAATGGATATTTATAGGACATTCCATCCATAAACAGCAGAATACACATTCTTCTCAAGTGCTCATGAAATATTCTCCAGGATAGATCATATCTTGGGTCACAAATCAAGCCTTGGTAAATTTAAGAAAATTGAAATTGTATCAAGTATCTTTTCCAACCAAACACTATGAGACTAGATATCAATTACAGGAAAAAAAAACTGGAAAAAATACAAACACATGGAGGATAAACAATACGCTACCAAATAACAAAGAGATCACTGAAGAAATCAAAGAGGAAATGAAAAGATACCTAGAAACAAATGACAATGAAAATACGAAGACCCAAAACTGTTGGGATGCAGCAAAAGCAGTTCTATGAGGGAAGTATATAGCAAAAAAATCCTACCTTAAGAAACAAGAAACATCTCAAATAAACAACCTAACCTTACACCTAAAGCAATTAGAGAAAGAAGAACAAAAAAACCCCAAAGATAGCAGAAGGAAAGAAATCATAAAGATCAGATGAGAAACAAATGAAAAAGAAATGAAGGAAATGGTAGCAAAAATCAATAAAACTAAAAGCTGTTTCTTTTAGAAGATAAACAAAATTGATAAACCATTAGCCAGACTCACCAAGAAAAAAAGGGAGAAAACTCAAATCAATAGAATTAGAAATGAAAAAGGCAAAGTAACAACTGACACTGCAGAAATAAAAAGGATCATGAGAGATTACTAAACGCAACTCTATGCCAATAAAATGGATAACCTGGAAGAAATGGATAAAGTCATAGAAGTGCACAACTTTCCGAGACTAAACCAGGAAGAAATAAAAAATATGAACAGTCCAATCACAAGCACTGAAATTGAAACTGTGTTTAAAATCTTCCAAGAAAAAAAAAGCCCAGGAACAGATGGATTCACAGGAGAATTCTATCAAACATTTAGAGAAGAGGTAACACCTTTCCTTCTCAAAGTCTTCCAAAATATAGCACAGGAAAGAACACTCCCAAACTCATTCCACAAGCCCACCATCACCCTGATACCAAAACCAGACAAAGATGTCACAAAGAAAGAAAACTACAGGCCAACATCGCTGATGAATACACATGCAAAAATCCTCAACAAAATACTAGCAAACAGAAACCAAAAACACATTAAAAGGATCATACACCATGATCAAGTGGGGTTTATGCCAGGAATGCAAGGAATCTTCAGTATACGCAAATCAATCAATGTGATACAGCATATTAACAAACTGAAGGAGAAAAACCATATGATCATCTCAATAGATGCAGAGAAAGCTTTTGACAAAATTTAACACCCATTTATGATAAAAACCCTCCAAAAGCAGGCATAAAGGGAACTTTCCTCAACATAATAAAGGCTATATATGACAAACCCACAGCCAACATCATCCTCAATGGGGAACAAATGAAACCATCCACTAAGATCAGGAACAAGACAAGGTTGCCCACTCTCACCAGTATTATTCAACATAGTTTTGGAAGTTTTAGCCACAACAATCAGAGAAGAAAAAGAAATAAAAGGAATCCAAATCGGAAAAGAAGAAGTAAATCTGTCACTGTTTGCAGATGACATGATTCTATACATAGAGAATCCTAAAGATGCTACCAGAAAACTACTAGAGCTAATCAGTGAATCTGGTAAAGTAGCAGGATACAAAATTAATGCAGAGAAATCTCTTGCATTCGTAGACACTAATGATAAAAAATCTGAATGTGAAATTAAGAAGACATTCCCATTTACAATGGCAATAAAAAGAATAAAATATCTAGGAAAAAACATAACTAAGGAGACAAAAGACCTGTATGGAGAAAATTATAAGACACTGATGAAAGAAATTAAAGATGATATAAATAGATGTAGAGATATACCATGTGCCTGGATTGGAAGAATCAACATTGTGAGAATGACTATACTACCCAAAGCAATCTACAGATTCAGTGCAATCCCTATCAAACTACCTCTGGCATTTTTCACAGAACTAGAATAAAAAATTTCACAATTTGCATGGAAACACAAAAGACCCCGAATAGCCAAAGCAATCTTGAAAACGAAAAATGGAGCTTGAGGAATCAGGTTCCCTGACTTCAGACTATACTACAAAGCTACAGTAATCAAGACAGTATGGTACTGGCACAAAAACAGAAATATAGATCAATGGAACAGGATAGAAAGCCCAGAGATAAACCCACACACATATGGTCACCTTATCTTTGATAAAGGAGGCAGGAATATACAGTGGAGAAAAGGCAGCCTCTTCAATAAGTGGTGCTGGGAAAACTGGACAGGTACATGTAAAAGAATGATATTTGAACACTCCCTAACACCATACACAAAAATAATTTCAAAATGGATTAAAGACCCAAATGTAAAGCCAGACACTATTAAACTCTTAGAGGAAAACATAGGCAGAACCCTCTATGACATAAGTCACAGCAAGATCCTTTTTGACCCAGCTCCTAGAGAAATGGAAATAAAAACTAAAATACACAAATGGGACCTATTGAAAGTTAAAAGCTTTTGCACAGCAAAGGAAACCATAAACAAGACCAAAAGACAACCCTCAGCATGGGAAAAAATATTTGCAAATGAAGCAAGTGACAAAGGATTAATCTCCAATATTTACAAGCAGTTCATGCAGCTCAATAACAAAAAAACAAACAACCCAATCCAAAAATGGGTAGAAGACCTAAATAGACATTTCTCCAAAGATGATATAGAGATTGCCAACAAACACATGAAAGAATGCCCAACATCATTACTCATTAGAGAAATGCAAATCAAAACTACAATGAGATATCATCTCACACCGGTGAGATTGGCCATCATCAAAAAATCTAGAAACAATAAATGCTGGAGAGGCTGTGGAGAAAAGGGAACCCTCTTGCACTGTTGGTGGGAATGTAAATTGATACAGCCACTATGGAGAACAGTATGGAGGTTCCTTAAAAAACTACAGGTAGAACTACCATACGACCCAGCAATCCCACTACTTAGCATATACCTTGAGAAAACCATAATTCAAAAAGAGTCATGTACAAATATGTTCATTGCAGCTCTATTTACAATAGCCAGGACTTGGAAGCAACCTAAGTATCCATCATCGGATAAATGGATAAAGAAGATGTGGCACATATATACAATGGAATATTACTCAGCCATAAAAAGAATCGAAATGGAGTTATTTGTAGTGAGGTGGATGGAGTTAGAGTCTGTCATACAGAGTGAAGTAAGTCAGAAAGAGAAAAACAAATACAGTATGCTAACACATATATATGTAATCTAAGGGAAAAAAAAAGGTCATGAAGAACCTAGTGGCAAGACGGGAATAAAGACACAGACCTACTAGAGAATGGACTTGAGGATATGGGGAGGGGGAAGGGTAAGCTGAGACAAAATGAGACAGTGGCATGGACGTATATACACTACCAAACGTAAAATATATAGCTAGTGGGAAGCAGCCGCATAGCACAGGGAGATAAGCTCTGTGCTTTGTGACCACCTAGAGGGGTGGGATAGGGAGGGTGGGAAGGAGGGAGATGCAAGAGGGAAGAGATATGGGAACATATGTATATGTATAACTGATTCACTTTGTTATAAAGCAGAAACTAACACACCATTGTAAAGCAACTATACTGCAGTAAAGATGTTAGAAAAAATAATACAAACGAATGTATATATCAAAACAGAAACAGACTCACAGATATAAAAAACAAACTGATGGTTACCAAAGGGAGAAGGAAGTGGGGAGGGACAAATTAGGGGCATGGGATTAAGAGATACAACGTACAATGTAAAAAATAGATTAGCAACTAGGATATATTTTACAGCACAGGGAATTATAGCTATTATCTTGTAATAAGCTATAATGGAGTATAATCTGTAAAAATACTGAATTACTGTGGTGTACACCTGAAACTAATAGAATATTTTAAATCAACTATACTTCAATAAAAAGTACCTAAATTATCCAAAAAAAAGAAGAAAGAAATACCTCAATTAAACAACTTAAGTTTACCACTCAAGGTACTACACAGAAGAAGAAATAACACCAAACTTAGCAGAAGGAAGGAAATAACAAATATCTGAGCAGAAATAAATTAACACCCAAAAAGCCATATAAAAATCAACAAAGTTAAGAACTGTTTTTTTGAAAATAAACAAAATTATAAAACTTTAGCTAAACTACAAAGGAAAGAAATGATGCATATAAATAAATTCCAAAATGGAAGAGGTGATATTACTTGTGTTACTACAGAAATATAAAGTTTATAGAAGACAGTTAACAAAACTTATACAACAAAACAGTGGAAAAACTAAAGGAAATTGTTAAGTTCCAACAAACATACAACTTACCAAGATTGTAGAAATAGAAAATTTGAACAGACAAATTAGTAAGTAGATTAAATCAGTAATCAAAATGTTACCAATAATGAAAAGCCTCCAACAAATGATTTTCCTGCTGAATTCTACCAAACAATGAAAAAAGAATGAATACTAATCTTTCTCAAACTCTTCCAAAAAGTTGGAGAAGAGAAAACCCTCTGAAACTCATTTTATGAGGCCAGCATAATCCTGATACCAAAGCAACATAAAAAGACTACAAGAAAAGAAAACCACAGAACAATATCTTTGATGAATACAGATGAAAAAATTCTCAACAAAATACTGGAAAATTGAATTCAAAAGCACATACAAAGGATCATACATCATGATCATGTGGGATTCATCCCTCGAATCCAAGGATGGTTTAGCATAGGCAAAACAATTAGTATGATACATCACATTAAAAAAATGAAAAATTATGTCAATAGATGCAAAAGTAGCACCTGAAAAAAATGTATCCTATCATGATAAAAATGCTCAATAAAATGTGTATAGAAGTAATATATCTGAACATAATAAAGACCATATATGACAAACCCATTCCTAACATACTTAATGCTGAAAGGGTAAAATTTATTCCTCTAAGGTGAGAAACAAGACAAGAGTGTGCACTGTCACCAGTCATATTCAACATAGTACTGGAAGTCTTAGCCAGAGCAATTAGGTAAGAAAAAGAAATAAAAGGCATCCAAATCAAAAAGGAGAAAATAAAATTGTATTTGCAAATTGTATGCTCTTATATGAAAAAAGAAGCATAAAGATTCCACTAAAAAAATAAAACCTGTTAGAACTAATAAATGAATTCAGTAAAGTTGTAGAATATAAAATAAACATAGAGAAATCAGTTGTGTTTCTATATAACAGCAAAGCAGCTGAAAAATAAGTTATTACAACAATCCCAGAGATCAGCCAAGATGGTAGAGGAGAAAGACGCTGAGATCACCTCCTCTCATGAGCACACCAAAAGCACAATTATCTGCAGAATGCCCATCAATGAAAAAGACCAGAAGCTACCAGAAAAAGATCTTCTAAAATTAAATACATAAAAATGAAATGATGGTATTTTTCACAGAACTAGAACAAGTAATTTTAAAAATTTTAAGGACGGGCTTCCCTGGTGGCGCAGTGGTTGAGAATCTGCCTGCCAATGCAGGGGACACGGGTTCGAGCCCTGGTCTGGGAAGATCCCACATGCTGCGGAGCACCTGGGCCCGTGAGCCACAACTACTGAGCCTGCGCGTCTGGAGCCTGTGCTCTGCAGCAACAGAGGCCGCGATAGTGAGAAGCCCACGCACTGCGATGAAGAGTGGCCCCCACTTGCCACAACTAGAGAAAGCCCTCGCACAGAAACGAAGACCCAACACAGCCATAAATAAATAAATAAATAAAAAGACTTTCTCTCTAAAAAAAAAAAAAAAATTTAAGGAAACACAAAAGACCCTGAATAGACAAAACAAAATTGAGAAAGAAGAAGAGAGCTGGAGGAATAATTCTCCATGATTTCAGACTACACTACAAAGCTACAGCAATCAAAACAGTATGGTACTGGCACAAATAAAGAAACATGGATGAATAGAACAGAATAGAGAGTCCAAAATAAACCCATGCACTTTTGGTCAATTCATCTATGACAAATGAGGCAAGAATATACAATGGCAAAAAAGACAGTCTCTTCAATAAGTGTTGCTGGAAAAAACTGGACAGCTAAATGTAAAAGAATAAAATTACAACACTCCCTAACACCGTACACAAAAATAAACTCAAAATGTATGAAAGACCTAAATATAAGACTGGATACTATAAAACTCTTAGAGGAAAACATAGGAAAAACACTCTTTGACATAAACCACAGCAAGATCTGTTTTGACCCACCTCCTAGGGTAATGAAAATAAAAACAAAAATAAACAAATGGGACCTAATGAAACTTAAAAGCTTTTGCACAGCAAAGGAAACCATAAACAAGATGAAAAGACAACCTCCAGAATGGGAGAATATATTTGCAAATGAAGCAATGGACAAAGAATTAACCTCCAAAATATACAAACAGCTAATGAAGCTCAATATCAAAAAAATAAAAAAATAAAAAAAATGGGTGGAAGACCTGAATAGACATCTCTCCAAGGAGGACATACAGATGGCCAATGGGCACATGAAAGGATGCTCAACATCGCTAATTATTAGAGAAATGCAAATCAAAAGTACAATGAGGTATCACCTCACACCAGTCAGAATGGCTATCATCAAAATATCTACAAACGATAAATGCTGGAGAGGGTGTGGAGAAAAGGGAACCCTATTGCACTGTTGGTAGGACTGTAAATTGATACAACCACTATGGAGAACAGTATGGAGGTTCCCTAAAAAACTAAAAATAGAGCTACCATATCACCCAGCAATCCCCCTACTGGGCATATACCCAGAGAAAACCATAATTCAAAAGGACACATGTACCCCAATGTTCATTGCAGCACTATTTACAATAGCCAGGAAATGAAAACCTAAACGTCCAATGACAGATGAATGGATAAAGATGTGGTACATATATACAATGGAATATTACTCAGCCATAAAAAGGAACAAAATTGGGTTATTTGTAGAGATGTGGATGGACCTAGAGTTTGTCATGCAGAGTGAAGTAAGCCAGAAAGAGTAAAACAAATATCTTATATTAATGCATATATGTGGAATCTAGAAAAATGTTACAGATTAACCTATTTCCAGGGCGGGAATAGAGACGCAGATGTAGAGAACAGACATGTGGACACGGGGGGGGAGGGGAAGGTGGAACGAATTGGGAGATTGGGATTGACATATATACACTACCATGCAAAAAATGGATAGCTAGTGGGAACCTGCTATAAAGCACAGGAAGCTCAGCTCAGTGCTCTGTGATAACCTAGATGGGTGGGATGGGGGGGTGGGAGGGAGGTCCAAGAGGGAGGGGATATATGTATACATACAGCTGATTCACTTCATTATACAGCAGAAATTATCACAACATTGTAAAGCAATTATACTCCAATAAAAAATTCATTTACTCAATTAAATTTATTCTAAACTTAGCCAGTCATGACCATGCACAAACCTCTTTTCTCAGGGTCGACTTTTGCCACTTTCTGTATCCATCACTTATAATTTTCCATCCAGAAACAACCAGCTCTAAGGCAGACTTACTTTCTTTTCCTTAATAAAATGCAATGCTATTCTTTATACCTTTTTTACTGAAAACATACATCCTACTTTCCTACTGTATACTGAAATGTTTCCTTAATTATTTCTATTAGCTTTAAGTATAAAGCTAATTTATATTTAGTTTAAATTAGAATCCTCAGCTCTTAAAACCTTAATTTCTTATGAACGCTAAGCAGTAAGCAATTATGAGCTGTCCTTTACATTAGCATTCTGTAGATTAGTGAACATTAATACCAGTGATAATTTCTAAAAACATTTGATTTCTTATAGAGAACATGTCAGGGTGGCACCAAACATATTCATTAATAGTCCTAAATACCTTTAGTTTCTCCGTAAAAGGAAGCCAAGATTCAGTAATTAATGTTTCAGTATCTTATTTTATTTGGAAATAACCTAGCTATTCAATAAACTTCCATCACTTAATTTAGCACAACTGTAGAATTTCAAGTTACCAAAATCTGGAGAGACTATTTTAGATAGACATTCCTAAAACATAATTATTCTTAATAGAGTTTACCTAAAAGCCCTTATCTCATTGACATTTTCTTTCCTTAAAAGTTTCTTCACATCAAATTACTTTCCTTGCTGACAAATTTTTAACATATGTAACAAGATTTTATTTAACTTATATTAAACCTAGGTGCAATGAAAGTATTATATTTAATGTTGATGACTCTAAAGACATGCCTATATTAATTAGATCAACAAACTTAAACATTAATACCAGCTATTAATTTAATATTGAATATTTCCCAGTTCATGTAAACCTGAAATTAATTCTGGCCAGTTACCTTCTGTATTTTTTTTTAATTTAATTTTATTTTTGTCTGTGTTGTGTCTTCATTGCTGCGTGTGGGGTTTCTCTAGTTGTGGCAAGTGGGGGCTACTGTTTGTTGTGGTGTGCAGGCTTCTCATTGCAGTGGCTTCTCTTGTTGCGGAGAACGTGCTCTAGGCATGTGGGCTTCAGTAGTTGCAGCATGCAAGCTCTAGGGTGTGTGGGCTTCAGTAGTTGTGGTGTGCAGGCTCAGTAGTTGTGGCACATGGGCTTAGTTGCTCTGTGGCATGTGAGATCTTCCCAGACCAGGGATCGAACCCATGTCCCCTGCATTGGCAGGTGGATTCTTTTTTTTTAATTTAAATTAGTTAATTAATTTATTTATTTTTGGCTGTGTTGGGTCTTCGTTTCTGTGTGAGGGCTTTCTCTAGTTGTGGCAAGTGGGGGCCACTCTTCATCATGGTGCATGGGCCTCTCACTATCGTGGCCTCTTTTGTTGCAGAGCACAGGCTCCAGATGTGCAGGCTCAGTAATTGTGGCTCACGGGCCTAGTTGCTCCATGGCATGTGGGCTCTTCCCAGACCAGGGCTCGAACCCGTGTCCCCTGCATTGGCAGGCAGATTCTCAACCACTGCACCACCAGGGAAGCCCCTACAGGTGGATTCTTAACCACTGTACCACCAGGAAAGTCCCAACCTTCTGTATTTTTGAGAATTTATATAAGGGCTTAATTTCCTTTAATCCAATTAAGTAGAGCTCACTTACAAATTAATTTTGATAATATCATCCAAAGGTAAAGACAAAGACAGTGTACACATAAACATGGACAGACACAATGAGAGATCTCATAGCTTCATTTTCTAAACTTAGTTATGAATCAGATATCACAATATAAAACTCACTAGTTATAAATAACAGTTGAATAAGTTAAATTTTAAAAGACTTTTTTCACATCCTTCTCTCTCTTTGTTCCCTGTCCCCCCTCAGGAATTAGAGATGATCTAGACAGGATAAGGGATCCTGAGAGGTCTGATCTCAAGGCACAGGGAGAGAAAATCAAGTTCTCCTAGTAGGACTTGTTCCCTCAGAGCAAGAATTCTGAAGAGTTTTTTTTTTCCCCTTCAAACTAGCTTTCTCTACTGGTTGGGAATTAAAAGGGGGTTGGTTAACCTTTGACTGGCATTGAGTACATAATTGGTGCAATTGAAGGTTCATAATTTTATAGATATCCCCCTTTCTTTCTTTTTTATGGTCTTGAAAAATTGGTCAGCCAGTGTAACAAGGGTGTTTGCATGTAATGCGGACCAACCTAGATTGTGTCTTTTGACTAGAGTACGCAGATCCTCATTTAAGCCTTCTAAAAAGGCAGAGTTAAGCAAAGCATCATTTTGGTGGTTAGAGAATGATTCAGACGTCAAGCCAGAATTTTTTGTAAAAGATTTTTTCAAACCTTTCATAATAGTCCAGAATTGATTCATCTGATCTTTACTTACACTGTTGAATCTCTGTCCATTCTGCCATTCTTGGAAAAAGCTCTGGGATAAGTTCGAGTAATTTCTGAGCTAATTCCTTGCATTCAGTGTGAGCCTGTGATTCAAAATCCATTAAGGGGTTTTTCCATTCTGCTTTCTTTATCCATTCCCTTGCTTTGCTTTCAGAAACTAACAGCTGTATTAATTGATATAGATCTGAAAAAACCCAGCTCATAGGTCCAGATGGTTGACTCAAATTCCTTAGCAAATCCCAATGGATCCTGACTTGGGTTGGGAAATTCCTTAGCCAAGGCTCTAAGTTCTGCTTGGGTGTAGGGTGTATACATAAGCACCGGGGACAGTCCACCTCTCCCTGTAATAGGTTTCTCCTTAAAGGGAACTATAATCACTTCTGATTATTTCCCTTTTTTAGGGAAGAGAGAGTAGCAGGAGGCAGAAGAGTTGGAAGAGAAGAGATAGCATCTGGGTCAGGCAATTCAGATAGAAAAGGATACATGGGAGGAGCAGAGGGAGAGACAGAGTCTGTGCTAATGGCCTTTTTTTAAGTTCTGATATAGTTTCAAGCAATTTCTTTTTGGTTTCCTGCAAAGAAGTTACTCTATCATTTCCTATTTTAGAAGCTTCTAGACACAAATCAAAGTAAGCATTCCATTCAGTCTGTTTGATCTTACAGTTGGCTTTTTCTAACTGTGCATGCAAAAATAGCAACTTTCAAATATCAAAAGAACCAATATTTGGCCATTTTAGGTTGAGATTTCCTTTAGTATAATTTCCCAAATTAAGTAGGTATTTGTAAGTATGAGTTTTGTATGTACATAAACCTGGCCGGAGTGTTAGTCAGAGGCTGGTTTTCTGACGCCCCTTTTTTTCTGTGTTTGAGAGGCTCTATTTCCTATTTTAAAGTTGAACTTGGTGATAAAATTTACTAATGAAGTTGTGTAGTGGGCCAGTGTGCTGCTTGTGAGCTTAACTCCTCTAGGTGTCACCCTAGAGTGGTTTCAGCCCTCTTATGTATCTCAGTTTTTCCCTTCGGTGGTCTAAGACCACCACAGGTGCTTGGATCACTGAATGGCTAATTCTTATAGTGATCCCTGTATTAGCAAATCTTTTAATTAATGAGTGGGTTTCCCTATGGGACCACTGTACGGTATGAGGACTCTGCTTCCACCACTCCCGTAAATGTCTCAGTCGCCTGAGAAAGTCATAACCAAACGGGAGGAGTCTTGTCCCTTTTCTTCAGAGCAAGGTTCTCATGTAATATCTTCATTTTATCCCAACAAATTCTATTAAGGCAGCCAAACTGAGGAAAAGTGTCAGATCAGCCTCTTACCTAACCACTCAGCCCAGACCACTCAGTCTCCTACATCTGAGCAAACCCCGGTATCTTTCAACCACCCCCCCATCAGTATCTTTCAACTGGGTCAGTATTCCTTGGTATCTTTCAACCAAGCACCCCCCCCCCCCCAGTATGTTTCAACTGGGTGGGTATTCCCTGGTATCTTTCAACTGCCCCCCCCAGTACCTTTCCACTGGGGGAGCGGGACAGGTACCTGTTATACACGAACAAATAAAACTCAGGATAATCAACTAATATGGGAGATCCAAGAACCAGGAGAGACTCACCCAAATTCGTCTGGACTCTCTGAGGAGGCAGACGGGCACAAGCTCTGGTTCCTCGTACAGTTCAGGTAAAGGAGAGAAGTCCACTCTGGGTCCCATATCTGTGGTCGCCATAACTGTTGACTGAAAACAATGTACAACATCAGAGTTGTGAGTTAAGTTTTATTTGGGGCAAAAAGAGGACTATAACCTGGGAGACAGCGTTTCAGATAGCTCTGAGAAACTACTCCAAATAGGTAGGGGTGAAGGTCAGTATATATGTGATTTTGGTGAAGGGGAAGAACATGTAATCAAGCACATATTTTTTACAGAAGGTTACTGCTAGTCACGAGGAACAGACGTCACCATGAAGGATTTTAGAGCTTTTCTAGATATGAGGAGATGCAAGAATTGGGCTCATAAAATCATCTCCTGAAAATATCTAACTGAAGACCTGTTCTGCTAGTTTTTCCCAGAGCACAGAGTGCCTCATTCCTGATCTCCACCCTGAACTCCTTTCAGGGGGTGTTGAAGGTCAGCAGTTGCAGCGGTTAATTTGATCCTTGTAGAGGTAGACGGCAAGTGCAACTTTGTAGCTGACAGGCGATTATGATGTATCAATGTAGGTTCATCAACTGTAACAAATGCACCACTCCGGTGAGAGATGTTAATAATGGGGGAAGGTATGCATGTGGGACAGGGGATATATGGGAAATATCTGTACCTTCTTAATTTTACTGTGAGGTTAAAACTGCTCTAGAAAAATACAATCTTTAATTAAAACAATAATGGATAATGGGCTTGGTAGACTATGTGTTTATTATATTTGTAACATGACTTGGGAAGATGGAAGTATTCCTATTGCCTGTGGTTTAATGTGTAGGAATAATATATCTTACCTTCTAAACTCCACATGTTGATTATACGTTAGATATCAATTGGAAAAAAAAAACTGAAGAATAACTCTGAAATTTAAAGCACTTAGAAAAACAAGCTGCTAAACCAAATCAACTTATTATATAAAGTTGTTATATGATGATGGATAACTTGTGTGTTGCTAATCAAGAACCCACTCTAACTATACATTACTGGTATGATATCTTCAAAGGCTACTCACCTAAAGCTAATTTTCTTTTAAGTTCATCCTGTAATAATATTAAATTTTATTTATTTATTTATTTTTGGCTGTGTTGGGTCTTTGTTTCTGTGCGAGGGCTTTCTCTAGTTGCTGCGAGCGGGAGCCACTCTTCATCGCCGTGCGCGGGTCTCTTACAATCGTGGCCTCTCTTGTTGCCGAGCACAGGCTCCAGACGCGCAGGCTCAGTAGTTGTGGCTCACAGGCCTAGTTGCTCCGCGGCATGTGGGATCTTCCCAGACCAGGGTTCGAACCCGTGTCTCCTGCATTGGCAGGCAGATTCTCAACCACTGCACCACCAGGGAAGCCCTTAAGTTCATCCTGTAATAATATTAATCATTACTTTGTTAGATATGTTGCTTTGGCCTTGTTGGATACACAGAAAATTAAGAACATCCCAAAGAGAAATCAGCCCTGTAATGCAAATTATATCAAACTCTGATATCAGATTTTATCAAAAGGGGGAATAATTGTGAGAAAAGTAAACTTACCTAACCTTACTGAGGAATGCTAATGGATGGGACTAATCATATGTGCTAGATACACTGTTAGGGGCAACTGTAGGAGGTACTGATAAAGGAATTATGAAGAACAAATATTGGAGTAAGCCCGATAAAGAATTATAGAAAACAGGATGTCAAAGTTAGCTCAATAAAACTTCTGACATAAATTGAGTACCTGTTGACTGTTCACTAAAAGAAGGAATGTTATATAACAACTGTAAAATAAAATAAAATGTTTTAAAAAATGAACTGAAAATCTACTAAAAATTTGTAGTCACTTGCTGGCTATCTGCATGCATCTAGGTATTTGTTTTCCTCAATAATAAAATTAGTTAATTGTATATTTATGAATTGACATGTTCCTTTAAGTCTCAGTTGCTTTCCTTCTTATTCCCAACAAAGATGAGGTCTGTAGAACAGTTGGGATCCATTTCCTGAGGGATTTATTTGCAAAGTTGAGAATAAGGAGATTAGAGGAACAAAGTAATTAAACAGTTACACAGCATTAATAACAGTATTACATTCTTTCCCTTCAGCAAAATTAATAAGTTGGAAATTTAACAGTGAAAATGGTTTGTGTAATAACATTATCTTTCTCCTGACACATTAAGTAATTTGATTTAAAATTACTTATCAGCTTTGCTGAGTGATAAGTAGTCTACTGAGATCACTGGTTATTTCTATGTTGTTTGCACTTTTAACCTCTTAAAGTTTCCATAGCTTTGTCTGTAATTATTCCTACCAACCACCCGAGACTTCTAAGGAGACCCTACAAGGTACCTCCTGCCAGGTGCAGCTGCCAGGGTTAATAGCACATGAAGCTGAGGAAGAGTTCAGAAGAAACATTTGCAGGTCTCTGCAGGAAGTCAATGCAGTGTAAAATCAAAACACTTGCCTGTCACAATGGAATGAAATGTTCTTCAGAATGGCCTCCCTGCTGCTGTTCCTGGCAGACAAGCAGGAAGATTATCAAGCAGGGGCCACCACTGAAGGGCAAACTAGAATTGATTACCATTTGGGTTCACTTAATTAGGCCTTATTTCATCTGGGTCAGGAGTCCTAATCTCTCCGCCATCACAGACTTGTTTTCTACCTTGGATATGCAGAGAGACATTCTTTTGTGGCATGGGAAAGATATGGAATAATAGAAATCTTTATGAAGCACTTCTTATATGCTCATTACACATTTCATTTTATTTTAAATTTAATCCTTTAATGTATTTCACTCTGTAAGATAGGTCTTTTTTTTTTCTTAATTGGAGTATAGTTGATTTACAAGTCTTATTAACCACATTTTACAGATACAGAAACTGAAGGTCAGGCACATATATACAATGGAATATTACTCAGCCATAGAAAGAAACGAAATTGAGTTATTTGTAGTGAGGTGGATGGACCTAGAGTCTGTCATACAGAGTGAAGTAAGCCAGAAAGAGGAAAACAAATACCTATGCTAACACATATATATGGAATCTAAAAAAAAAAAAAAAAAAAGTTCTGAAGAACTTAGGGGCAGAACAGGAATAAAGGTGCAGATGTAGAGAATGGACCTGGGGACACGGGGAGGGGGAAGGGTAAGCTGCGATGAAGCAAGAGAGTGACATTGACATATATACATTACCAAATGTAAAATAGCTAGTGGGAAGCAGCCGCATAGCACAGGGAGATCAGTTCGGTGCTTTGTGACCACCTAGAAGAGAGGGATAGGGAGGGTGGGAGGGAGACACAAGAGGAAGGGGACATGGGGATATATGTATACGTACAGCTTTGTTATACACTTTGTTATACAGCGGAAAGTAACACACCATTGTAAATCAATTATACTCCAATAAAGATGTTAAAAATAAAAAAGAAACTGAAGGACAGAGAGGCATAAGAATTTGGCTAATGTCACACAACTAGTGAGTAAAGGATCTAGAATACAAACTCTGATACCTCTGTCTCTACGTAAATGGTTCTCAACATGATTACATATTAGAATCAGCTAAGGGGGGGCTTTTTTTTTTTTTTGGACATACACCGTGCCATGCAGAATCTTAGTTCCCTGACCAGGGATCCAACCCTTGCCCCCTGCAGTGGAAGCGTGAAACCCTAACCACTGAACTACCAGGGATTCCCAAGGGAGCTTTTAAAAATATTCAGATGCACAGACCAGTGCTCACACCAATCAAATCAGAATAGGTGTAGAAGGCTTGGGTTGTGGATTACAGGCACCAATATTTCTTTTAAAGGTTCCTATATAGGAGTTAGCTTCAAGATGGTGAAAGAGTAAGACGTGGAGATCACCTTCCTCCTCAGAAATACATCTACAGGGCTTCCCTGGTGGCGCAGTGGTTGAGAATCTGCCTGCTAATGCGGGGGACACGGGTTCGAGCCCTGGTCTGGGAAGATCCCACATGCCACGGAGCAGCTGGGCCCGTGAGCCACAACTACTGAGCCTGCGCGTCTGGAGCCTGTGCCCCACAACGGGAGGGGCCGCAATAGTGAAAGGCCCGCGCACCGCGATGAAGAGCGGTCCCCACACCGCGATGAAGAGTGGCCCCCACTTGCCGCAACTGGAGAAAGCCCTCGCACGAACCGAAGACCCAACACAGCCAAAAATAAATAAATAAATAAATAAAGTAGCTATAAAATTAAAAAAAAAAAAAACCTGAGGGCTGCTAGCTCTTTGTTAAAAAAAAAAAAAATAAAAAATAAAAAAATAAAAAAAGAAATACATCTACATGTGGAACAGCTCCTACAGAACACCTACTGAATGCTGGCAGAAGACCTCAGACCTCCCAAAAGGCAAGTAACTCCCCACGTACCTGGGTAGGGCAAAAGAAAAAAGAAAAAAACAGAGACAAAAGAATAGGGACGGGACCTGCACCAGTGGGAGGGAGCTGTGAAGGAGGAAAGGTTTCCACACAATACAAAGCCCCTTCCCAGGAGAAGAATGTGGGTGGCGGAGGTGGGGAGCTTCGGAGCCATGGAGCAACAGGGGTGCAGAGGGCAAAGCGGAGAGATTCCCGCACAGAGGATCGGTGCCGACCAGCACTCACCAGCCCGAAAGGTTTGTCTGCTCACTGCTGGGATGGGTGGGGCCTGGGACCTGAGGCTCGGGCCTCAGTCGGATGCCAGGGAGAAGTCTGGGGTTGCCTGTGGAACACAGCTTGAAGGGGGTAGTGCGCCACAGCTAGCCGGAAGGGAATCTGGGACAAAGTCTGGAGCTGCCAAAGAGTCAAGAGACTTTTTCTTGCCTCTCTGTTTCCTGGTGCGCGAGGAGAGGGGATTAAGAGCACCACTTAAAGGAGCTCCAGAGACAGGCGTGAGCCACGGCTATAAGCGAGGACTGCAGAAACGGGCATGAGACGCTAAGGCTGCTGCTGCAGCCACCAAGAAGCCTGTGAGCAAGCACAGATCACTATCCACACCTCCCCTCCCAGGGGCCTGTGCAGCCTGCCACTGCCAGGGTCCCGGGATCCAGGGACAAATTCCGCAGTAGAACACACAGTGTGCCTCAGGTTGGTGCAATGTCATGCCTGCCTTTGCCGCCACAGGCTCGCCCTGCATTCCAAACTCCTCCCTCCCCTCGGCCTCAGTGAACCAGAGCCCCGAATCAGCTGCTCCTTTAACACTGTCCTGTCTGAGCAAAGAACAGATGCCCTCAGGCGACCTACATGCAGAGGCGGGTCCAAACCCAAAGCTGAACCCCAGGACCTGTGCGAACAAAGAAGAGAAAGGGAAATTTCTCCCAGCAGCCTCAGGAGCAGTGGATTAAATCTCCACAGTCAACTTGATGTACCCTGCATCTGTGGAATTCCTGAACAGACAACGAATCATCCCAAATTGAGGAAGTGGACTTTGGGAGAAACTATATATATATATTTCTTTTTCTCTTTTTGTGAGTGTGTTTGTGTATGCTTCTGTGTGATTTTGTCTGTATAGCTTTCCTTTTAACATTTGTCCTAGGGATCTGTCTATCCATTTTTTGTTTTTTGTTTTTGTTTTAGTATAGTATTTAACACTTGTTATCACTGGTGGATTTGTTTTTTGGTTTGATTGCTCTCTTCTTTCTTTCTTTTTTTTTTATTACTTAAAAGACTTTTTTTAATAATTATTTTTTATTTTAATTATTTTATTTTACTTTATTTTATTTTATTTTATTTCATCTCCTTCTCTCTTTCTTTCTTTTTTTCCTCCGTTTTATTCTGAGCAGTGTGGATGACAGGCACTTGGTGTTCCAGCCACACATCAGGACTGTGCCTCTGAGGTGGGAGAGCCAAGTTCAGGACACTGGTCCACAAGAGACCTTCCAGCTCCACATAATATCAAATGGCAAAAATCTCCCAGAGATCTCCAGCTTAAATCCAAGACCCAGCTCTACTCAACGACCAGCAAGCTACAGTGCTGGACACCTTATGTCAAACAACTAGAAAGACAGGAACACAACCCCATCCATTAGCAGCGAGGCTGCCTAAAATCATAATAAGGTCACAGACACCACAAAACACACCACCAGACGTGGACCTGCCCAACAGAAATACAAATTCAGTTGCATCCACCAGAACACAGGAACTAGTCCCTTCCAAAAGGAAGCCTCCACAACCCACTGAACCAACCTCAGCCACTGGGGGCAGACATAAAAAAAAATGGGAACTACGAACCTGCAGCCAGAGAAAAGGAGATCCCAAACACAGTAAGTTAAGCAAAATGGGAAGACAGAGAAAAACACAACAGATGAAGGAGCAAGGCAAAAACACACCAGACTTAACAAATGAAGAGGAAATAGGCAGTATAACTGAAAAACAACTAAGAATAATGATAGTAAACATGATCCAAAATCTTGAAAGTAGAACGGAGTAAATACAAGAAACGTTTAACAAGGATCTAGAAGAACGAAAGAGCAAAGAAACAGTGATGAACAACACAATAAATGAAATTTAAAATTCTCTAGAAGAGATAAATAGCAGAATAACTGAGGCAGAAGAACGGCGAAGTGAACTGGAAGATAAAATAGTGGAAATAACGACTGCAGAGCAGAATAAAGAAAAAACAATGAAAAGAATTGAGGACAGTCTCAGAGACCTCTGGGACAACATTAAACGCACCAACATTCGAATTATAGGCTTCCCAGAAGAAGAAGAGAAAAAGAGAGAGACTGAGACAATATTTGAAGAGATTATAGTTGAAAACTTCCCTAATATGGGAAAGGAAATAGTTAATCAAGTCCAGGAAGAATAGAGAGTCCATTAAAGGATAAATCCAAGGAGAAACACACCAAGACACATATTAATCAAACTATCAAAAATTAAATACAAAGAAAATATATTAACAGCAGCAAGGGAAAAACAACAAATAACACACAAGGGAATCCCCATAAGGTTAACAGCTGATATTTCAGCAGAACCTCCGCAAGCCAGAAGGGAGTGGCAGGACATATTTAAAGTGCTGAAGGAGAAAAACCTACAACCAAGATTACAGTAAACAGCAAGGATCTCATTCAGATTTGATGGAGAAATTAAAACCTTTACAGACAAACAAAAGCTAAGAGAATTCAGCACCACCAGAGCAGCTTTACAACAAATGCTAAAGGAACTTCTCTAGGTAGGAAACACAAGAGAAGGAAAAGACCTACAATAACAAACCCAAGACAATTAAGAAAATGGTAATAGGAACATATATATCAATAATTACCTTAAATGTAAATGGATTAAATGCTCCAATGAAGAGACATAGACTGGCTGAATGGATCCCAAAAGAACACCCGTATATATGCTGTGTACAAGAGACTAACCTCAGACCTAGGGAAACATACAGAGTGAAAGTGAGGGGAAGGAAAAAGATATTCCATGCAAATGGAAATCAAAAGATGGCTGGAGTAGCAATTCTCATATCAGAAAAAATAGACTTTAAAACAAAGACTATTACAAGAGACAAAGAAGGACATTACACAATGATCAAGGGATCAATCCAAGAAGAAGATATAATATTTGTAAATATTTATGCACCCAACATAGGAGCACCTCAATACATAAGGCAAATACTAACAGCCATAAAATGGGAAATCACCAGTAACCCAATCATAGTAGGGAACTTTAACACCCCACTTTCACCAATAGACAAATCATCCAAAATGAAAATAAATAAGGAAACACAAGCTTTAAATGATACATTAAACAAGATGGACTTAATTGATATTTATAGGACATTCCATCCAAAAACAACAGAATACACATTCTTCTCAAGTGCTCATGGAACATTCTCCAGGATAGATCATATCCTGGGTCACAAATCAAGCCTTGGTAAATTTAAGAAAATTGAAATCGTATCAAGTATCCTTTCCAACCACAATGCTATGAGTCTAGATATCAATTACAGGAGAAAGTCTGTAAAAATTACAAACACATGGAGACTAAATAATACACTACTTAATAAACAAGAGATCACTGAAGAAATCAAAGAGGAATTCAAAAAATACCTAGAAACAAATGACAATGAAAACACAATGGCCCAAGACCTACAGGGTGCAGCAAAAGCAGTTTTAAGAGGGAAGTTTATAGCAATACAATCCTACCTTAAGGAACAAGAAACATCTCAAATAAACACCCTAATCGTACACCTAAAGCAATTAGAGAAAGAAGAACAAAAAAACCTCCAAAGTTAACATAAGGAAATAAATCATAAGGATCAGATCAGAAAGAAATGAAAAAGAAATGAAGGAAATGATGGCAAAAATCAATAAAACTAAAAGCTGGTTCTTTGAGAAGGTAAACAAGATTGATAAACCATTAGCCAGACTCATCAAGAAAAAAAGGGAGAATACTCAAATCAGTAGAATTGGAAATGAAAAGGAGAAGTAACAAGTGGCACTGCAGAAATACCAAGGATCATGAGAGATTATTGCAAGCAACTCTGGGCTAATAAAATGGACAAGCTGGAAGAAATGGACCAATTCTTAGAAATGCACAACCTTTTGAGTCTGAACCATGAAGAAATAGAAAATATGAACAGACCAATCACAAGCACTGAAATTGTAACTGTGATTAAAAATCTTCCAACAAATAAAAGCCCAGGACCAGATGGATTCACAGGCAAATTTTATCAAACATTTAGAGAAGAGCTAACACTTATCCTTCTCAAACTCTACCAAAATAACAGAGAGAGGAACACTCCTAAACTCATTTTATGAGGCCACCATCACCCTGATACCAAAACCATACAAACATGTCAAAAAGAAAGGAAAGTACAGACCAATATCATTGATGAACACAGATGAAAAAATCCTCAAGAAAATACTTGCAAACAGAATCCAACAGCACATTAAAAGGATCATACACCATGATCAAGTGGGGTTTATTCCAGGAATGCAAGTATTCTTCAATATACGCAAATCAATCACTGTGATAAACCATATTAACAAATTGACGGAGAAAAACCATCTGATCATCTCAATAGATGCAGAGAAAGCTTTCGAAAAGATTCAACACCCATTTATGATAAAAGCACTCCAGAAAGTTGGCACAGAGGGAACTTTCCTCAACATAATAAAGGCCATATATGACAAACCCACAGCCAATATCATCCTCAGTGGTGAACAAATGAAATGATCCACTAAGATCAGGAATAAGACAAGGTTGCCCACTCTCACCACTATTATTCAACATAGTTTTGGAAGTTTTAGCCACAGCAATCAGAGAAGAAGAAGAAATGAAAAGAATCCAAATGAGAAAAGAAGTAAAGCTGTCACTGTTTGCACATGACATGATACTATACATAGAGATTGCTAAAGATGGTACCAGAAAACTGTCAGAGCTAAACAATGAATTTGGTAAAGTAGCAGGATACAAAGTTAATACAGAGAAATCTTTTGTATTCCTATACACTAATGATGAAAAATCTGAAAGTGAAATTAAGAAAACACCCCCATTTACCATTGCAACAAAAAGAATAAAATATCTAGGAATAAATCTACCTAAGGAGACAAAAGACCTGTATGCAGAAAATTATAAGACACTGATGAAAGAAATTAAAGATGATACAAATAGATGGAGAGATGTACCATGTTATTTGATTGGAATAATCAACAATGTGAGAATGACTATACTACCCAAAGCAATCTACATTCAATGCAATCCCTATCAAACTACCACTGGCATTTTTCACAGAAGTAGGACAAAAAATTTCACAATTTGTATGGAAACACCAAAGACCTGAATAGCCAAAGCAATAGTGAGAAAGAAAAACAGAGCTGGATGAATCAGGCTCCCTGACTTCAGCGTATACTACAAAGCTACAGTAATCAAGACAGTATGGTACTGGCACAAAAACAGAAATATAGATCAATGGAACAGGATAGAAAGCCCAGAGATTAACCCACACACATATGGTCACCTTACCTTTGATAAAGGAGGCAAGAATATACAGTGGGGAAAAGATAGCCTCTTCAATAAGTGGTGCTGGGAAAACCGGACAGCTACATGTAAAAGAATGAAATTAGAACACTCCCTGACACCATACACAGTAATAAACTCAAAAAGGATTAAAGAGCTAAATGTAATGCCAGACACTAACAGACTCTTAGAGGAAAACATAGGCAGAACATTCTATGACATTAATCACAGCAAGATCCTTTTTGGCCCACCTCCTAGAGAAATGGAAATAAAAACAAAAATAAACAAATGAGACCTAATGAAACTTAAAAGAATTTGCACAACCAAGGAAACTATAAACAAGATGAAAAGGCAACCCTCAGAATGGCAGAAAATATTTGCAAATGAAGTAACTGACAAAGGATTAATCTCCAAAATTTACAAGCAGCTCATGCTGCTCAATATCAGAAAAACAAACAACTCAATCCAAAAATGGGCAGAAGACTTAAATAGACATTTCTCCAAAGAAGCTATACAGATTGACGACAAACACATGAAAGAATGCTCAACATCATTAATCATTAGAGAAATGCAAATCAAAACTACAATGAAGTATCATCTCACACCGGACAGAATGGCCATCATCAAAAAATCTAGAAACAATAAATGCTGGAGAGGGTGTGGAGAAAAGGGAACCCTCTTGCACTGTTGGTGGGAATGTAAATTGATACAGCCACTATGGAGGACAGTATGGAGGTTCCTGAAAAAACTACAAATAGAACTACCATACGACCCAGCAATCCCAGTACTGGACATATACCCTGAGAAAACTGTAATTCAAAAAGAGTCATGTACCAAAATGTTCATTGTAGCTCTATTTACAATAGCCAGGACATAGAAGCAACCTAAGTGTCCATCAGCAGATGAATGGATAAAGAAGTTGTGGCACATATATACTATGGAATATTACTCAGCCATAAAAAGAAACGAAATTGAGTTACTTTTAGTGAGGTGGATGGACCTAGAGTCTGTCATATAGAGTGAAGGAAGTCAGAAAGAAAAAAACAAATACCGTACGCTAACACATATATATGGAATCTTAAAAAAGAAGGTCATGAAGAACCTTGGGGCAAGACGAGAATAAAGACGCAGACCTACTAGAGAATGGACTTGAGGATATGGGGAGGGGGAAGGGTAAGCTGTGACAAAGTGAGAGAGTGGCAAGGACATATATACACTACCAAACGTAAAATACATAGCTACTGGGAAGCAGCCTCATAGCACAGGGAGATCAGCTAGGTGCTTTGTGACCACGTAGAGGGGTGGGATAGGGAGGGTGGGAGGGAGGGAGACTCAAGAGGGAAGAGATATGGGGACATATGTATATGTATAACTGAATCACTTTGTTATAAAGCAGAAAGTAACACACCATTGTAAAGCAATTTTACTCCCATAAAGATGTTTAAAAAAATATTATTTCTGAGTGGTATTCCGTTGTATGAATATACCACAATTAACCATTCACCCACTGAGGGACATCTGGATTGTTTCTAGCTTTGGGCTATTGTGAATAAAGCTGCTTTAAACATTAGAATGTAAATAAATAAATAAAAAAGGTCCCTATATAATTCCAATGATCATCTGAGGTTGAAAACAACTTTTCTAAAACATATGCTCTTTTCAGTATACTCACTTTCCTTAAACTTTCCGCATCATAAAAATCTGTTAAAATCGTTGTTAGAAATACAGATTCCTCTTATCTTTACCCAGATATTCTGATTTAGTAGGTTTAGTTGGGACCTATAAGTCCTATTTTTAAAGAGTTTAAGGAAAGAAAATTTTACCTGCCATTCCAGTTCTACAAAAATCAAGCCATTAGCCACTGCATTCAGCCACAAACAGTGTATCCTGAGGGGAATTCAAGATGGAGAAAAACTGGAAGCATTCTGTGCTTTGTATATACTGACCCCTAGATTGTTAATATACATATCTAAGGGGAAATTTCAGTGACCTCAGATTCTTGCATTTTCCCATATATATCAACACACTAAAAATCATTAACTTGAGATGTCTGTTCTTTGTGATTAGCAGTAAGTTTTTGTGCTTGACCACGTGCTTTTCCCAGCAAAAAAGTTCATATATTTCCTGGCTCCTCCATTAGCTTTCCAGAGTAGTTCCTCAGAGCTGTCTGAGAAGCTGTCTCCTGGTCTAAAGTCGTCAGTAACTCACAACATTTACGTTGTGTATTTTTATTTCAGTTGACAGTTTTGGAAACCACGATAGGGCCCAGAGTACCTTCTGTTTTGCCTGAACTCTATAAGGGTCCAGAGCCTTGGTACCAGCAAGGGTCACTTGTGCCCATTTGCCTCCTTGGTGTGTCCAGAAGATTGGGTGAAACTCACCTGGGTCTTAGATCTCCTGTTATTGGCTGATGATCCTAAGTTTTATTTGATGGTGGACAAACTACTTGCTGTAAGGAGGTTTTCCTTGAACTTAGTTTTAAGAAGAGGTGCCTGCCCCCACAGTTGAAAGATACTGTGTTAAAAAGACACCAGGGAAAGTTGACCCAGTTGAAAGATACTGGGATTTGCTCTGTTGAAAACACTGAGTAGTCTGGACTGGGTGATTAGACAGGAAACTGGCCTCATGTTTTTTCCTAAATAAGGGTCATCAGAAAGCCAGCCTTCAACTAACACCCCAGCCAGATTCATGTACAATACATATGAAACTTATACTTGCAAGGACTTACTTAATTGGGAACTAAGAATATCTAATGCTAAAAATGGCCAAGATGGGGCTCTTTTTCACATTCCCAAACTGGATTTTCTGTACACAGTTAGAGAAAGCTGGCTTGAAAGGAACATCTTTTCAGAATTCTGACCTTAAAGGAACAAAATCCCTTCTAGGAGGAGCTTGCATTTCTCTTCCTGTGCCTTTGAAATGTAAATGTTCTACTAGATCTTCTTAGATGTTTTGTTCTGTGTTTTGAGGGAATGGTATTTGCCATCCAGAAGGTACACATATGGTGTACATTTGGTAGCCAGTTGAATAAACTGGGATTCTGAGCAGTCTCTTAGGCTATGCCAGCTCTCAGGGAAATTTGTCATAGGGATTCCAGCCCATAAGGGACCTTTTCCATCTCAATCTTCGTTGTGTCCCCCTGTACAATGAAGGCCTTTACTTTCTTAGACTATTTTGGGGAGTAAACTTTCTAGGTATTGTGAAGACTGTACCTTTTGCACTCTCTTGTAAGGACACCTCTTGCATCTTATTGGTTTGAGTTGCTATTAAGATACTACTCATCAATGGCCAGACTATGGATCCTTTAAATTGGAAAAACTTCTAAATTGATAAATCTATAGAGAGCTCTCATTATAAACAGCTGTTTTATTGGTACCTATTGAAAGACCAAATTAAAATCTGGATACAAAAATATAACAGCTTAAGAACTCCCTTAGAGTAAAACAAACAAACAAACAAACAATGGTTTGGGCAACCTTACTTGTGGTCTTGGATTCCCCTCAATGGGTCTTATGGATGTTAATAAAAATACTAGGTTAATTAATGTTAATTAGGTTGATTAACAAGGGAATTGGAAGAAGCTGAAGGGAAGGTCAAACGACTTCTTCCAAACCTTCCAAATTTCCAAAGGTGGAAATTTTAAAGGGACTCGTCCCAACAGGATGGAAATCTTACATGGTTATTGTGAAATAAGATAAATAAAATGGACACTGATGGGATCAAAACAAACACAACCTAAGTTTGGATGACAAAAGTGCCCTCCAACTGGTCCCTCCAACATTAAAGGGCCCCAAACAAGTCTGCTTTATTTACCCCAGTTTTTTAAAAATTAAAAAGCTTAAAGAAAATTACACTGAGGTACCTGACAAGCAATTGCTTGGAACAAAGTTAGGTCGGTTAATTAAGTTAATGACTGACAAAAGGGATTGGGTGCCTTGGCTTGACCTCTCACTTGGGGTGTTGACTTAAAATAATTGCACAACATAATTGTGAGTCAAGTTTTATTTGGGGCAAAATTGCTAGGAGAAACACTGACTGAAACCACCCACCCTGGCCAGGCAAAGACAGTAACAATTTGCATGAGTTATTTTATGACAGGAGATCCTGGTAAGGAGCATAGAACGAACAAGCCAACACCAAGCAGAAGAAAGTTCAAAAGGAGAAAGGAGACGCCAGTCCACATGTCCTACCAACCTCCCAGAATCCTCCTCGCTGGAATCCATCTTGGCTGAGTGGTTGCGTGTGCCACCAGAAAGGACCCTGAGTCAGGATGATTGGCCAGAGACAACCCGGAAACTAACCCCATTATCATAAAACCCGAGACTATGAGCCATGTGGCAGAGTAGTTCTGGGTTCCCTTACCCTGCTGCTCTCCACCCGGGTGCCCCTTCCCAAAAAAGTCTCTTGCTTTGTCAGCATGTGTGTCTCCTCGGACAATTCATTTCTGAGTGTTAGATAAGACCCCACTCTTGGGCTCTGGAAGGGATCCCCCTTCCTGCAACAAAATGGAGACTATAGACTGGGAGACAGCATTTCAGATAGTTCTGAGAAACTGCTCCAAAGAGGTAGGGGGGAAGATTGGTATATATGTGATTTTGGTGACAGGGGAGTACATACAATCAGGCACATTTTTTTTTTAGCAGAAGGTTACGAGGAGCAAACTTTTATGGGGCATAGAGCCGTGATCCACCAATATCACTACCACTCCCTTTAAAACATGTTCTGTGGACTTTCTGCTGAATGCCCCAAGACTGCAACTACTCATCTCCACCACAGTCTCTCACCTGTGTATTTCTACTTAACCTTCCCCTAGTAGCAGTTAGAAGTTTGTGTAACCTACAGTTGATTATAGAGCAACCTACTCGAAATGATAAGTGAAGTGGATATAGACAATCTATCCAAGAAAAAGTTTAGGATAGTGATCATTAAGATGAACAAAAAATTCAGGAGAAGAATGGATGCACAGAAAGAGAAGTTAGAAGATTTTAACAAAGATTTAGAAAATATATAAAACAACCAAAGATGAAGAATACAACAACTGCAAAGAAAAATACACTAGAAGGAAACAATAGTACATTAAATGATACAGAGGAACAGATCAGTGAGCTGGAATAGAGTAGCAGAAAACACTGATGCTGAATAGAGAAAAGAAAAAAAATGAGAAGAAATGAGGACAGTTTAAGAGACCTGTGGGAAAACATCAAGGGCACTAATATTTACATTATAGGGGTCCCAGAAGGAGAAGAGAGAGAAAGGGGCTGAGAACATAATTGAAGACTTAATAGCTGAAAACTTCCCTAATGTGGAAAAAAAAAAAAGGACATAAAGTCCAGGAAGGACTGAGAGTCCCAAGTAGGATTAACACAAAGAGGAAATCAACAAGATACACTGTAATTAAAATGGCAAAAACAAAAGATAGAGAATATTAAAAGCAGCAAGGGAAAAGCAACACATCACATACAAGGGAACTTCCATATAGCTATGAGATGACTTTTCAACAGAAACTCTGCAGGCCAAAAGGGAGTGGCAAAATATAGTTAAAGTGATGAAAGGGAAAAATCTACAACTGAGAATACTCTACTTGGCAAGCCTCTCATTTGGATTTGATGGAGAGATCAAAAGCTTTACAGACAAACAAAAGCTGAAAGAGTTCAACACCATCAAGCCAGCATTCAAAGAAATGTTAAAGGAACTACTCTAAGTGAAAAAGAAAAGGCCAAAACTAGAAACATAAAAATTAAGAACAGATAAATGTCATTGGTAAAGGCAAACATATAGAAAAGGTAGGAAATCATCCATGAAAAAAGCTACTAGGAAGGTTAAAAGATGAAAGTAGTAAAATCATCTATATCCACATCAAGCAGTTAAGAGATACACAATACAATTAGATAAGATATAAAATATGATATCAAAAACAGTAATTGTGAGGGCAGGGGATTACAAATGCAGGCCTGTTAAAATGCATTTGGAATTAAGAGATCAGCAACTTAAAACAATCACATATATATGTAGATTGCTATATTTAAACCTCATGGTAACCACAAACCAAAAATTTATAATATATACACACAGAAAAAAACAAAAAGAAATCCAAAAATAACACTAAAGATAGTCATCAAATCATAAGGGAAGAGAAGAAAATAAGAAAGGAACAAAAAAGACTTACAAAAACAAAGTACAATAAACAAAATGGCTATAAGAACATACATATTGATACTACTTTAAATGTAAATAAGCTAGATGCTCAAATCAAAAGACATAGAGTGGCTGAATGGATACAAAAACTAGACCCATATATACACTGTCTACTAGACACACTTCAGATATAAAGATACACATAGACTAAAAGTAAGGGGATCAGAAAAGGAATTCCATGGAAATGGAAATCAAAAGAAAGCTAAGGTAGTAATACTTATATCAGACAAAATAGACTTTAAAATAAACACTATTACAAGAGACAAAGAAGGGCACTATACATAATGATCAAGGGATCAATCCAAGAAGAAGATAAAACAATTGTAAATATATGTGCAGCCAACACAGGAGCACCTAAATACATGAAGGAAATTTTAACAGACATACAGGGAGAAATCAACAGTGACACAATAATAGTAAGGGAATTTAACACCCAACTTACATCAATGCACGGATCATCCAGACATAAAACCAAAAGGGAAACACTGGCCTTAAATGACACATTAGAGCAGATGGACTTATATAGAACATTCCATCTGAAAGCAGTATAATACACATTCTTTTATAGTGCACATATAACATTTTCCAGGATAGATCATATGCTAGGCCACAAAACAAGCCTCAGTAAATTTAAGAAAACTGAAATCAAATCAAATGTCTTTTCCAACTACAACACTATGATACTAGAAATCAACTACAAGGACAAAAACTGCAAAAAAATCATGGAGGCTAAACAATATGCAATTAAATAAACAAAAGAGGGTTACTGATTAAATAAAAGATGAAATAAAAAAAATACCTGGAGACAAATGAAAACAAAAGACAATGATACAAAATCTATGGGATGCAGCAAAAGCAGTTCTAAGAGGAAAGTTTATATAAATACAAGCTTACCTCAGAAAATAAAAAAATCTCAAATAAACACCCTAAACTTTCAGCTAAAGGAGCTATAAAAAGAACAAATAAAACTCCAAGTTAGTAGAAGGAAAGAAATCATAACAATCAGAGTAGAAATAAATGAAAGAGACTAAAAAAAACCTAACAAAACAAAACAGAGCCTTCCCTGGTGGTCCAGTGGGTAAGACTCCACGATCCCAATGCAGGGGGCTTGAGTTCAATCCCTAGTCGGGGAACTAGATCCCACGTGCATGCCACAACAAATAAGTGTGCATGCCGCAACTAAAAGTCCACATGCTGCAACTAAGAAGCCTGCATGTAGCAACTAAGAAGTCCACCTGCTGCAGCTAAAGATCCTATGTGCTGCAACTAAGATGTGGCACAGCCTAAATAAATAAATAAATAAATAAATAAATATTTTAAAAAACCAATAGAATAGATCAGTAGTTCTAACAACAATGAAACTAAGAGATGGTTCTTTGAAAAGATAAAAAAATTGATAAACCTTTAGCCAGACTCATTGAAAGAGAAAGAGACAGACAGAAAAGGTCCAAATCAATTAACTCAAAAATGAAAAGGAGAAATTACAACCAACATGACAGAAGTATAAAGGATCATAAGAAACTACTATTAACAACTATTTGCCCATTAAATGAAAAACCTAGAAGAAATAGATGTACTCCTACCAATGTACAATCTCTAAAGAAT
Organism: Balaenoptera acutorostrata; assembly: GCF_949987535.1. Taxonomy (NCBI): domain Eukaryota; kingdom Metazoa; phylum Chordata; class Mammalia; order Artiodactyla; family Balaenopteridae; genus Balaenoptera; species Balaenoptera acutorostrata. The sequence goes on from NC_080085.1 coordinate 46,020,501, forward strand.
GGACCAGGAAGAAATGGAAAATGTGAACAGAACAATTACTAGTAATGAAAAAAATGCCCAACAAACAGAAGTCCAGGCTTCACAGGTGAATTCTACCAACATTAGAGCAAAGATAATACCTATTTTTCTCAAATGATTCCAAAAAACTGCAGAGGAAGGAGCGCCTCCAAACTCTTACTATGAGGCCAGCATCACCCTGATATCAAAACCAAAGACATCACCCCAGAAAAAAAAAATCACAGGCAAATATCACTGATTAACATAGATGCAAAAATCTTCAAAAAATATTAGCAATCTGAATCCAACAATACATCAAAAGGCTTGTTCACCAAGATCAACTGGCATTTATCCCAGGGATGCAAAAATTTTTCAGTATTGACAAGTCAATGTGATATACCACATTAACAGACTGAAGAATAAAATCCATGTGATTATCTTAATAGATGCAGAAAAACTTTTTACAAAATTCAACATCCACTTATGATAAAAATTCCAGAAACTGAGCATAGAGAGAACATACTTGAACATAATAATGGCCATATACAACAATCCCACAGCTAACATCATACTCAATGGTGAACAGTCAGCCTTCCCACAAAATTCAGGAACATGACAGGGATGCCCATTCTCACCACTTCTATACAACATAGTATTGGAAGTCCTAGCCACAGCAATCAGATGAGAAAAGGAAATAAAAGGTATATAAATTGGAAGGGAAGAGGTAAAACTGCCACTATTTGCAGTTGACACGATACTCTATATAAATAACCCTAAAACCTTCACACAAAAACTATTGGAACTAATATGTAAATTCAGCAAGTTAGAAGGATACAAGATTAATATACAGAAATCTGTTGCATTTCTTTACACTAATAATGAAATATCAGAAAGAGAAAGAAATAAAATCACATTTGAAATGGCATCAAAAATAATAAAATACCTAGAAATAAACTTAACCAAGGAGGTGAAAGACCTGTTTGCTGAAAACTATAAAACACTGATAAAGGAAACTGAAGGTGATTCAAAGAAGTGGAAAGTTATCCCATGATCTTGGATCAGAATTAATATTGTTAAAATGGACATACTACCCAAAGCAACCTACAGATATAATGCTATCCCCTATCAAAGCACCCATGACATTTTTCACAAAACTAAAACAAATAATTCTAAAATTTATTTGGAACCAGAAAAGACCCAGAATTCCTAAAGCAATCCTGAGGAAAAGGACTAAACCTGGAGACATAACCCTTCCTGACTTCAGACTATACTACAAAGCTACAGTAATTAAAACAACATGGTACTGGAACAAAAACAGAAATGTAGATACCTGGAACAGAATAGAGAGCCCAGAAATAAACCCACTCACTAATGATCAGTTAATCTACAACAAAGGAGACAAGAATATACAACGGAGAAAAGCAAGTCTGTTCAACAAGTGGTATGGGAAAGCTGAAAAGCTACATATAAATCAATGAAAGGATAACACTTCCTCATGCCATATACAAAAATAAAATCAAAATGGTTTAAAAACCAAAATATAAGGCATGACATCATAAAATTCCTAGAAGAGAATATAGACAAAACACTCTCTGACATAAATGGTAGCAATATTTTCTTAGATTGATCTCCAAAGGCAAAAGAAATTAAAGTAAAAAATAAAAAATGGGACCTAATCAAACTTATAAACTTTTGCACAGCAAACGAAACCATCAACAAAACAAAAAGATAACATACAGACTAGGAGAAAATATTTGCAAATGATGCAATACACAAGCAGTTAATATCCAAAATATACAAAGAGCTCTTATGACTCAGTACTGAAAAAACATACAACCCAATTTAAAAAATGGGCAGAAGACCTAAATAGACATTTTTCCAAAGAAGACGTACAGATGGTCAACAGGCACATGAAAAGATGCTCAACATCACTACTTATTAGAGAACTGCAAATCAAAATCACAATGAGATATCACCTCAAAATAGTCAGAATGTTTATCATCAAAATGTCTACAAATACATGCGGGAGAGGGTGTGGAGAAAAGGGAACCCTCCTACATTGTTGGTGGGAATGTAAATTGGTGCAGCCACTATGGAAAACACTATTGGGGTTCTTTAAAAAACTAAAAATAGAGCTACCATATGATCCAGCAATCCAACCACTGAGCATATATGTGGAAAACACAAAAGCTCTAATTCAAAAAGATACATGAACCCCAATGTTCCTAGCAGCACTATTTACAGTAGCCAAGAAATGTAAACAATTCAGGTTCCCATCATCAGACAGTTGCTTAAGATGTGGAATATATACACAATGGAATATTACTCAGCCATATAAAATAATGTAGTATTGCCATTTGTAGCAACATGAATGAACCTAGAGAATATTATACTTAGTGAGGTATGTCATACAGAAAGACAAACACTATATGATATCACTTATATATGGAATCTAAAAATAATACAAATGAATCTATATACAAAACAGAAACAGACTCACGGACATAGAAAAAAACACTTATGGTTACCGAAGGGGTGAGGGAGGGAGAGAGGGAAAAATTAGGAGTAAGAGATTAACACAAACCACTATACATTAAATATATAAGCAACAGGAATTTACTGAATAGCTTGCAATAACATATAGTGGTATATAATTGGAAAAGAAAGTTACTGAATCACTTTGAAGTGTACCTAAAATGAACACAATACTGTAAGTCAACTATACATCAATAAATGAAAAGCAAAAAGAAACAAATGGGACCTAATTAACATAAAAGCTTTTGCACAGCAAAGAAAACCATTGACAAAATGAAAGGACAACCTACTGAATGGAAGAAAATTTTGCAAATGACATGACCAATAAATATTTTGGCTATTATCCAAAATATATAAGTGGTTCATACAACTCAACATCAAAAAAAAAAACTAGGAGATTAACCAAGATGGCGGAGTAGAAGGACGTGCTCTCACTCCCTCTTGAGAGAGCACCAGAATCACAACTGCCTGCTGGACAATCATTGACAGGAAGACCCTGGACTTCACCAAGGAGGACACCCCACGTCCAAGGACAGAGGAGAAGCCACAGTGAGACGGTAGGAGGGGCGCAATCAGAGTAAAATCAAATCCCATAACTGCTGGGTGGGTGACTCACAGACTGGCGAACACTTATACCACAGAAGTCCACCCACTGGAGTGAAGGTTCTGAGCCCCACCTCAGGCTTCCCAACCTGGGGGTCCGGCAAAGGGAGGAGGAATTCCTAGAGAATCAGACTTTGAAGTCTAGTGGGAATTGATTGCAGGACTGTGACAGGACTGGGGGAAACAGAGACCCCACTCTTGGAGGGCACACACAAAGTAATGTGTGCATCGGGACCCAGGGGAAGGAGCAGTGACCCTGGGGGAGACTGAACCAGACGTACCTGCTGGTGTTGGGGGGTCTCCTGCAGAGGCGAGTGGTGGCTCTGTTTCACCGTGGGGATAAGGACACTGGCAGCAGAGGTCCTGGGAAGTTCTCCTTGGCGTGAGCCCTCCCAGAGTCTGCCATTAACCCCACCAAAGAGCACGGGTAGGCTCCAGTGTTGGGTTGCCTCAGGCAAAACAACCAACAGGGAGGGAACCCAGCCCCACCCATCAACAGTCAAGTGGATTAAGGTTTTACTGGGCTCTGATCGCCACAGCAACAGGGAGGGAACCCAGCCCCACCCATCAACAGTCAAGTGGATTAAGGTTTTACTGAGCTCTGACCGCCACAGCAACAGTCAGCTCTACCCACCACCAGAGCCTCCCATCAAGCCTCTTAGATAGCCTCAACCACCAGAGGGCAGACAACAGAAGCAAGAAAAACTACAATCCTGCAGCCTGTGGACCAAAAACCACAGTTACAGAAAGACAGAGAAGATGAAAAGGCAGAGGGCTATGTACCAGATGAAGGAACAAGAAAAAACCCCAGAAAAACAACTAAATGAAGTGGAGATAGGCAACCTTCCAGAAAAAGAATTCAGAATAATGATAGTGAAGATGATCCAGGACCTCGGAATAAGAATGGAGGCAAAGATTGAGAAGATGCAAGAAATGATTAACAAAGACCTAGAAGAATTAAAGAACAAACAAACAGAGATGACCAATACAATAACTGAAATGAAAACTACACTAGAAGGAATCAATAGCAGAATAACTGAGGCAGAAGAACGGATAAGTGACCTGGAAGACAGAATGGTGGAATTCACTGCTGCGGAACAGACTAAAGAAAAAAGAATAAAAAGAAATGAAGACAGCCTAAGAGACCTCTGGGACAACATTAAACGCAACAACATTCGCATTATAGGGGTCCCAGAAGGAGAAGAGAGAGAGAAAGGACCAGAGAAAATATTTGAAGAGATTATAATCGAAAACTTCCCTAACATGGGAAAGGAAATAGCCACCCAAGTCCAGGAAGCGCAGAGAGTCCCATACAGAATAAACCCAAGGAGAAACACGCCGAGACACATAGTAATCAAAGTGGCAAAAATTAAAGACAAAGAAAAATTATTGAAAGCAGCAAGGGAAAAACGACAAATAACATACAAGGGAACCCCCATAAGGTTAACAGCTGATTTCTCAGCAGAAACTCTGCAAGCCAGAAGGGAGTGGCATGAAATACTTAAAGTGATGAAAGGGAAGAACCTACAACCAAGATTACTCTACCCAGCAAGGATCTCATTTAGATTTGATGGAGAAATCAAAAGCTTTACAGACAAGCAAAAGCTAAGAGAATTCAGCACCACCAAACCAGCTCTACAACAAATGCTAAAGGAACTTCTCTAAGTGGGAAACACAAGAGAAGAAAAGGACCTACAAAAACAAACCCAAAACAATTAAGAAAATGGTCATAGGAACATACATATCGATAATTACCTTAAACGTGAATGGATTAAATGCCCCAACCAAAAGACATAGACTGGCTGAATGGATACAAAAACAAGACCCATATATATGCTGTCTACAAGAGACCCACTTCAGACCTAGGGACACATACAGACTGAAAGTGAGGGGATGGAAAAAGATATTCCATGCAAATGGAAATCAAAAGAAAGCTGGAGTAGCTATACTCATATCAGATAAAATAGACTTTAAAATAAAGAATGTTACAAGAGACAAGGAAGGACACTACATAATGATCCAGGGATCAATCCAAGAAGAAGATATAACAATTATAAATATATATGCACCCAACATAGGAGCACCTCAATACATAAGGCAACTGCTAACAGCTATAAAAGAGGAAATCGACAGTAACACAATAATAGTGGGGGACTTTAACACCTCACTTACACCAATGGACAGATCATCCAAAATGAAAATAAATAAGGAAACAGAAGCTTTAAATGACACAATAGACCAGATAGATTTAATTGATATATATAGGACATTCCATCCAAAAACGGCAGATTACACGTTCTTCTCAAGTGCACACGGAACATTCTCCAGGATAGATCACATCTTGGGTCACAAATCAAGCCTCAGTAAATTTAAGAAAATTGAAATCATATCAAGCATCTTTTCTGACCACAACGCTATGAGATTAGAAATGAATTAGAGGGAAAAAAACGTAAAAAAGACAAACACATGGAGGCTAAACAATACGCTACTAAATAACCAAGAGATCACTGAAGAAATCAAACAGGAAATAAAAAAATACCTAGAGACAAATGACAATGAAAACACGACGACCCAAAACCTATGGGATGCAGCAAAAGCGGTTCTAAGAGGGAAGTTTATAGCTATACAAGCCTACCTAAAGAAACAAGAAAAATCTCAAGTAAACAATCTAACTTTACACCTAAAGAAACTAGAGAAAGAAGAACAAACAAAACCCAAAGTTAGCAGAAGGAAAGAAATCATAAAGATCAGAGCAGAAATAAATGAAATAGAAACAAAGAAAACAATAGCAAAGATCAATAAAACTAAAAGTTGGTTCTTTGAGAAGATAAACAAAATTGATAAGCCATTAGCCAGACTCATCAAGAAAAAGAGGGAGAGGACTCAAATCAATAAAATCAGAAATGAAAAAGGAGAAGTTACAACAGACACCGCAGAAATACAAAACATCCTAAGAGACTACTACAAGCAACTTTATGCCAATAAAATGGACAACCTGGAAGAAATGGACAAATTCTTAGAAAGGTATAACCTTCCAAGACTGAACCAGGAAGAAACAGAAAATATCAACAGACCAATCACAAGTAATGAAATTGAAACTGTGATTAAAAATCTTCCAACAAACAAAAGTCCAGGACCAGATGGCTTCACAGGTGAATTCTATCAAACATTTAGAGAAGAGCTAACACCCATCCTTCTCAAACTCTTCCAAAAAATTGCAGAGGAAGGAACTCTCCCAAACTCATTCTATGAGGCCACCATCACCCTGATACCAAAACCAGACAAAGACACTACAAAAAAAGAAAATTACAGACCAATATCACTGATGAATATAGATGCAAAAATCCTCAACAAAATACTAGCAAACAGAATCCAACAACACATTAAAAGGATCATACACCACGATCAAGTGGGATTTATCCCAGGGATGCAAGGATTCTTCAATATACGCAAATCAATCAATGTGATACACCATATTAACAAATTGAAGAATAAAAACCATATGATCATCTCAATAGATGCAGAAAAAGCTTTTGACAAAATTCAACACCCATTTATGATAAAAACTCTCCAGAAAGTGGGCATAGAGGGAACCTACCTCAACATAATAAAGGCCATATATGACAAACCCACAGCAAACATCATTCTCAATGGTGAAAAACTGAAAGCATTTCCTCTAAGATCAGGAACGAGACAAGGATGTCCACTCTCACCACTATTATTCAACATAGTTCTGGAAGTCCTAGCCACGGCAATCAGAGAAGAAAAAGAAATAAAAGGAATACAAATCGGAAAAGAAGAAGTAAAACTGTCACTGTTTGCGGATGACATGATACTATACATAGAGAATCCTAAAACTGCCACCAGAAAACTGCTAGAGCTAATTAATGAATATGGTAAAGTTGCAGGTTACAAAATTAATGCACAGAAATCTCTTGCATTCCTATACACTAATGATGAAAAATCTGAAAGAGAAATTATGGAAACACTCCCATTTACCATTGCAACAAAAAGAATAAAATACCTAGGAATAAACCTACCTAGGGAGACAAAAGACCTGTATGCAGAAAACTATAAGACACTGATGAAAGAAATTAAAGATGATACCAACAGATGGAGAGATATACCATGTTCTTGGATTGGAAGAATCAACATTGTGAAAATGAGTATACTACCCAAAGCAATCTACAGATTCAATGCAATCCCTATCAAATTACCAATGGCATTTTTTACGGAGCTAGAACAAATCATCTTAAAATTTGTATGGAGACACAAAAGACCCCGAATAGCCAAAGCAGTCTTGAGGCAAAAAAATGGAGCTGGAGGAATCAGACTCCCTGACTTCAGACTATACTACAAAGCTACAGTAATCAAGACAATATGGTACTGGCACAAAAACAGAAACATAGATCAATGGAACAAGATAGAAAGCCCAGAGATTAACCCACGCACCTATGGTCAACTAATCTATGACAAAGGAGGCAAAGATATACAATGGAGAAAAGACAGTCTCTTCAATAAGTGGTGCTGGGAAAACTGGACAGCCACATGTAAAAGAATGAAATTAGAATACTCCCTAACACCATACACAAAAATAAACTCAAAATGGATTAGAGACCTAAATATAAGACTGGACACTATAAAACTCTTAGAGGAAAACATAGGAAGAACACTCTTTGACATAAATCACAGCAAGATCTTTTTCGATCCACCTCCTAGAGTAATGGAAATAAAAACAAAAATAAACAAGTGGGATCTAATGAAACTTCAAAGCTTTTGCACAGCAAAGGAAACCATAAACAAGACGAAAAGACAACCCTCAGAATGGGAGAAAATATTTGCAAATGAATCAACGGACAAAGGATTAATCTCCAAAATATATAAACAGCTCATTCAGCTCAATATCAAAGAAACAAACACCCCAATCCAAAAATGGGCAGAAGACCTAAATAGACATTTCTCCAAAGAAGACATACAGACGGCCACGAAGCACATGAAAAGATGCTCAACATCACTAATTATTAGAGAAATGCAAATCAAAACTACAATGAGGTATCACCTCACTCCTGTTAGAATGGGCATCATCAGAAAATCTACAAACAACAAATGCTGGAGAGGGTGTGGAGAAAAGGGAACCCTCTTGCACTGTTGGTGGGAATGTAAATTGATACAGCCACTATGGAGAACAATATGGAGGTTCCTTAAAAAACTAAAAATAGAATTACCATATGACCCAGCAATCCCACTACTGGGCATATACCCAGAGAAAACCGTAATTCAAAAAGACACGTGCACCCGAATGTTCATTGCAGCACTATTTACAATAGCCAGGTCATGGAAGCAACCTAAATGCCCATCAACAGACGAATGGATAAAGAAGTTGTGGTACATATATACGATGGAATATTATTCAGCCATAAAAAGGAACGAAATTGAGTCATTTGTTGAGAAGTGGATGGATCTAGAGACTGTCATACAGAGTGAAGTAAGTCAGAAAGAGAAAAACAAATATCGTATGTTAATGCATGTATGTGGAACGTAGAAAAATGGTACAGATGAGCCAGTTTGCAGGGCAGAAGTTGAGACACAGATGTAGAGAATGGACATATGGACACCAAGGGGGGAAAACTGCGATGAGGTGGGGATGGTGATGTGCTGAATTGGGCGATTGGGATTGACATGTATACACGGATGTGTATAAAACTGATGCCTAATAAGAACCTGCAGTATAAAAAAACAAACAAAACAACTAATACTAAACTTTCATTGGGTTATTTGTATGGAAATATGTTAATATAAATGTTTCAGACATTACATGAAATTTCTAAAAATCTTATATTTGTATTTGTATGGAAATATGTATGGAAATATGTTAATATAAATGTTTCAGACAGTACATGAAATTTCTAAAAATCTTATATTTGTATTTGTATGGAAATATGTATGGAAATATGTTAATATAAATGTTTCAGACATTACATGAAATTTCTAAAAATCTTATATTTGTATTTGTATGGAAATATGTATGGAAATATGTTAATATAAATGTTTCAGACATTACATGAAATTTCTAAAAATCTTATATTTGTATTTGTATGGAAATATGTATGGAAATATGTTAATATAAATGTTTCAGACATTACATGAAATTTCTAAAAATCTTATATTTGTATTTGTATGGAAATATGTATGGAAATATGTTAATATAAATGTTTCAGACATTACAGGAAACGTCTAAAAATCTTATATGTTCTGGTATAATGTTATAAGTAATAATCCTAGTTATTACTTTAAAATGTATACCTCAGAAATAACTAATTTTCTTGTCAACTGCATTATTATGAACTTTCATCAAATCTTTAACCATGGTCATTTTTAAGTCTTTTGTCATTTACAGACAGTTCTGGGTGTACTCTGATGATTTTGCAAATATGTTCCTATAAAAGAGTTTCATCTTCAAGAAATTCATGGAAAAGACTCTGACAAGTACAGGTTTCTGGTAACTGACTGTACTGCCGAACTGAATGAATAAGCATTTTCAGAACTCTAATGAAAAACTGATGAACTCATAAAAGTGCTAACAAAAGATCAAGATGAAAAAAAAGAAATTAATTACATGGGACTGAGTGAACTGATGAGGATGAGTATAATTTTTGTGACTTTCTGTCTGAATTAAAAAAAAAAAATCCCACAAGGACTCAGAGGAAAAGAATATACAAATCAATTTTCTCTGCAAAGTAAAGGAGCTGTTACAGTGGAGGATTACTGGACTGAATGTCAATGTTATGACATAGTATAAGTGTGTTTCATGTTTGGTAATTGCAATCATTGTTGCTTTTGTTGTGGTCATCCATGTACAATGCTTGGTGTCAGTCTATCTATCTCTTGTAAAAATAAAATACAGTGTGTGTGTGTGGAAAAAAAAAAAAAAAAGAATACTAGTTGAAGGGTTTCCTAAGGAGATTACAATAGGATAAATTAACTCTATCTACAGAAACACTGGAGAATAGAATATAAAATGTAGTAGATCTGTATGTAGTAAACATGGAAAGATATCTAAGGCCTGTTAGTGAGTAAAAATAAGGATGTTACACACACACACACACACACACACACAATATAATCCTACCTATCAAAACAGCACAGAACAATTCTCTATTTTTCTTATGGGATGTGTGTGTGTGTGTGTGTCTGTGTGATCTTGAAGATCACATGCCAACATGTTAGCACCTCTGGGAAGGTGCGCAGGACAGGCAGAAGGAGAGGAAATGGGGACGGAGAACAATGAGTAAAGGGGGGTTTTAGCTTTGTATGGATTTTTTTTAAATGAAATGATTGTGTTTACATTATTGTTTTTGCAACAAAAAATTAATTTTAAGATTTCAGATTATTTATACTTCACTGTAATTAATCACAAGCCATGACTGCTGGGTATTGTAGAAGCCTAGCGCCTAATGGTACTAGGAAAGCATTATGGTAGATGCTGTAGAAATTCCTAAAGCGTATGACTCCATTAATGTTCCACCTTTTGAGATCCATGTCTCAGGCACAATTTCCGAAGGAGAAATCAAATGTAATGACTGGCAAACTGATTGCGGTCTAGGTCTTTAATACCAGAGAAATATCTAGACAGGATCATACTAAATTAAGAAGTAGTCTGTACCTCCAAAGAATTTACTTTGATACTTCTGAGAATCAGACTAACTCTGAGTAAAACACATTTTGCAAATAAAAACAGGAGAAGAAAAAAAAAAAAAAAAAGCACTTGAAAAAAAAAAAAAAAAGCCCTCTGGTACAGGGGAGGAGACCAACTCATTGCTGCAGCCTCCTCCCTTCACCCCCCTCCTCCCCTTCCCCCCACCCGGTGCTGAGGGCAGGGAAGTGCCAGGGCTGGGAAGAGGGTAGGAGAACTAAAGGAAGCGAGGTGAGAAGGGGCTGCCCGCAGGCTGAGGTGTGGGCCTGGGCATTTGCCTGCCCTGCATCTACCTGGTCCTTTCATCTAACTCTTATCTGACTTGGAATAGACAGCTAGCATTTTGCTGGAAGGAGCCGCCCTTGTCAGCTGGGACTGCTATTTCAAACAAGGGGGCAAGTCAGGAGTGAAAAAAGGGTTTCACAGACACGTATCAGGATTAGGGGAAACTGGGTGTGGGCTGCGCAGGAACTCTCTGTATTATCTTTCCAACTTTTCTGTAAATCGAAAGCCAGCCTAAAATGTAAAGTCTCCTTTAAAATAATAAATAAATACACAAATGAAAAAAAAAAAAAAAAAAAAAAACTAAACAAAACCCAAAAACCTGATTAAACAATGTGCAGAAGTCCTGAATAGACATCTTTCTAAACAAGACATCAAGATGGCTAACAGGCACATGAAAAGATGCTCAACATCATTAATTATCAGAACAATGCAAATTAAAACCAAAATGACATATCACCTCACAACTGTCAGAATGGTTATCATCAAAAAGAATACAAATGAGAAATATTGTTGAGGATGTGGACAAAAGGGAACTCAAATACACTGTTGGTGGGAATGTGAATTACTGCAGCCACTACAGTAAACAGTATGGAAGTTCCTCAAAAAACTAAAAATAGAACTACCATATGGTCAGCAATTCCACTCCTGGGAATATATCTGAAAAAAACAAAAACACTAATTTAAAAAGATACATGCATTCCAATGTATCTTATTTACAATTGCCAAGACATGGATACAACCCAAGTTTCCATCAACAGATGAATGGATAAAGAAAATATTATATATATATAATATATATACACACACACACACACACACACACACACAATGCAATACTACTCTGCCATATAAAAGGATGAATTTTGCTATTTGTACAACATGGATGCACACTGAGGGTATAATGTTAAGTGGAATAAGTTAGACAGTGAAAGACAAATACTGTATGATATCACTTATATGTGGAATCTAAAAAATACAACAAACTAGTGAATATAACAAAAAAGAAATAGACTCACAGATATAGAGAACAAAGTAGTGGTTACCAGTGGGGAGAGGGAATGGAAGAGGGGCAAGATAGGGGTAGGGAATTAAGAGGTGCAAACTACTATGTATAAAATAAATAAGCTACAAGGATCAATTGTACAACACAGGAAATATAGCCAATATTTTACAATAACTATAAATGGAATATAACCTTTTAAAATTGTGAATCACTATGTTGTACACCTGAAACTTATATAATATTGTACATCAACTATACCTCAATATAAAAAAAAAAGAACAAGGTGAAAGCAAAAAAAAAAGAAAAAAGAAAAAAAATGCTTTGTAGATAGTAATATTATTATCCTAATTTACATGAATAAATTGAGATATAAAGGATTTATAACTTGCCCAAGGTCACATAGCCAGTAAATGGTTGAGCTAAGAATCCAACCCAGTCGATCTGGCTTCATGGCCTAAACTCTAACTATGACACATAATTCAAAATATAATAAAACTTACAAATATGTGGAAATTAAACAGCACACTCTTAAACAAGCTATGGGTCAGAGAAGTAATCAGAAATGAAATAAGAAAATAATTTGAGACACATGAAAAAGAAAACACAGTGCACCAAAACTTATGAGAGGCAGGTAAAACACTGCTCAAAGGATATGTATAGCAGTAAGTGTCGACATTAAAAAATGATTTATACCTTAAGCAACTAGAAAAAAACCAGTAAACTAAATTCAAAGCTATCAGAAGCAAGGAAATAATAAAGATTATAATGGAGATAAACAAAATAAAGAATACAAAAGTCAATAAAATAAAACAAAAACAAAAGTCTGTTCTTTGAAAAGATTAACACAATTGATAAACCTCAGCTAGATTACGGAAAAAGAGAAAAGGCTGAAATTGTTAAATCAGAAATGAAACTGGAAACATTACTAACAGCTTTTGAGAAATAAAAAGAATTATAAAAGACTGCTACAAACAATTGTATGCCAAGAAATTAGATTAACCTAAAGAAAATGAACAATTTCCTAGAAACACGTGGACTATCAAAACTGACTTAAGGAGAAATAAAAATGTAGGGACTTCCCTGGTGGCACAGTGGTTAAGAATACGCCTGCCAATGCAGGGGACATGGGTTCAAGCCCTGGTCCGGGAAGATCCCACATTGCCGCAGAGCAACTAAATCCGAGCACCACAACTACTGAGCCTGCGCTCTAGAGCCCACGAGCCAGAACTACTGACTACGCACCTAGAGCCTGTGTTCCACAGCAAGAGAAGCCACTGCAATGAGAAACCCGCACACCGCAACAAAGAGTAGCTCCCGCTTGCTGCAACTAGAGAAAGCCTGCATGCAGCAACGAAGACACAATGCAGCTTAAAAAAATAATAATAAATAAATAAAAATTAATTAATTTTAAAAAAGAAATAAAAATGTAAATAGACCTATAGAAATTAAAAAGATTAGATCAGTAATTAAAAACTTTCCAACAAAAAGGATAAAATCCAGGTTTAGATGACTTCACTGGTGAATTTTATTGAACAGATAAAAAAGAATTAACACCAATTTTTCTCAAACAATTCCAAAAATAGAAGAGGCAACATCACTTCCTAACTCATTCTATGAGGCCAGTACTTCTCTGATATGAAAGCCAGGCAAAGACATCAGAAGAAAACCACACCAAACTGATGAATGTAGATGCAAAATCCTGAACAAAGTACTAGCAAATCAAATCCAGCAGCATTTTATTTAAAAAATTATACATCACGACTAAATGCAATATATTCCAGGAATACAAAAGTGGCTCAAAATATGAAAAACATAAATGAAATAAACCATAATAGAATGAAGAGGAAAAGAGGCATATGATTGTCTCAATTGATGCAGAAAAATTTGACAAAATTCAACACCATTTCATAAGGAAAACACTCAACAAGCTAGAAGTAGAAGAGAATTTCCTTGATGTAATTAAAGGTATATATGAAAAACCCAGAGGTAACATCACACTCAGTGGTGAGAAACTGAAAGCTTTTCCTTTAAGATCAGAAACAAGATAAGGACATCCACTTTCACCACATATATTCAACATTATACTGGAGGTCTAACACAGCAATTAGGTGAGAAAAATAAATAAAAGTCATCCAAATTGGTAAGGAAGAAGCAAAATTATCTCTATTTGCAGTTGCCATGATCCTACATAGAAAATTTTAAAGAATACACAACAGCACTAATAAACAAATCCAGCAAAATTGCAGAATATGAGATGAACATAAAATAACTAGTTATAGTTATATGAATTAGCTAAGAACAATCCAAAAACAAAGTTAAGTAAAACATTCCATGTACAATACCATAAAAATAAATAAAATAGTTAATCCTAACAGTCTTTTGTGCAGAAATAGAGATGATTCTAACCGTCCTATAGAATTTCAAGGAAACCTAAAGAGCCAAAACAATCTTGAAAAAGAACAAAGTTGGAAGGCTCACATTTCCCAATGTCAAAACTTACTACAAAGTTAAATTAAAACAGTGTGGCACTGGCATAAGGACAGACATATAGATCAAAGAAATGGAATGAGAGTCCAGAAATAAACTCTTATGTCTAAGGTCAATTGACATTCTGTAAGGGTACCAAGACCATTCAATGAAGAATGAATAATATAAATGCATTAATAATTCAATAATCGTACTGGGACAACAGGAAATCAACATGTAAAAGAATGAAGTTGAACCCTTATACTATGAACAAAAATGAACATAAAATGGATTAAAGACTTAAATATAAGGGGTAAAACTATAAAATAGATACATAGGGTTAAACTTTTATGATCTTGGCTTTGGCAGTGTTTTTTAAAATATGGCTGAAAATCAAATGTAACAAAAGAAAAAATTGATAAATTGGATTTAATCAAAATTAAAAGCTTTTGTACATCAAAGGACATTGTCAAGAGAATGAGAAGACAACAGAATGGGACTAAGCATTTTCAAATGATATGTATAAAAAGGTCTACTATCCAGAATATATATTTAAAATTTCTTACAACTCAACAACTAAAACAGAAAAAAATCCAACAAAAGAACGGACAAAGGACTTGAATAGACACTTTTCCAAAGAAGTTATACAAATGGCCAGCAATCACATGAAAAAATGATAAATGCCATTTATCATTCAAGAAATATAAATCAAAATCAATCACAATGAGATACCACTTCATACACAGTTGGATAGCTATAATTTAAAAAATTGAAAATAACAGGTGTTGGAAAGATGTGGAGAAATTGGCATACTTGTACATTGCTGGTGAAGATGTAAAAGGGAAAACTGTTTGGTGGTTCTTAAAAAAGTTAAACATAGAATTATCATATAATCCAGCAATTATAATACCAGCACTCCTAGGTATATACACAAAATGACTGAAAACGAGTATTCAAATACTTATACCTGAATGTTCATAGCAGCATTATTCACAATGGCCAAAAAGTGAAACAACCCAAATTTCCACCAGTGGATGAATGGAGAAACAAAGTGTAATATATCTATGAAATGAAATATTATTCAGCTATAAAATGAATGAAGTACTAATACATGTTACAACATGGATGAATGTTTAAAACATTATGCTGAAATAGCCAGACACAAAAGGCCACGTTATAAATTATTCCATTTATATGAAATATCCAAAATAAGCAATTCCTGAGAGACAGAAAGCAGATTTATGGTTTCTAGGGCTGGGGACACAGAGGAATGGAGAATGACTGCTAAATGATTATGGTGCTTCTGTTTGGGGTTATAAAAAAATGTCTGGAACTAGACAGTGGTGCTAGTTGCACAACACTGTATTGTACTTAATGTCACTGATTACAATGGTTAGAATGGTAAATTTTATGTCATATTTATTTTACTATAATAAAAAAATAAGTATAATAGAATACTTCCTTTCTCTGAAGTTCATGGTCATATCTCCCTTACTCTTTTCTTCCTAGAAGCTGGAATGCTAAGCCTCATTCAAACTTCCTAAGTTTCTAGCCTCTAGTCTATGCTAACATAGCCCCCCCAACTCACAGAAATTAATCTGCTCTTAACCTCCTGTGCAAATCCTGAACAAAGGTATAATAAATTTTTGCTGGTACTGTGACTCAACTTCCTACAGTTTCAGGAATCCTGACCACTTTTCCTGGGTCTTAGTCTACTTTTTTTTCCTATCACCCTTTTCTTGGACATCGTAGTATTTGTATGGTTTCTCTGTTAACCAATCCCCTGCTTGTCCCTTTTACTTCTGTTCATTGAGTTCCTGAGACTGTTCTCCCTGTTTAACTGTCGGGCTGCTTACCCACTAATGCCAGGCATTTTTTAGACTCTACTAAGCCTCATCTGATGAATGTCCAATAACTATTAGACCCCAAAGCTAACTGAGAACTACACAAACCAGAGCAGCAGTGACAGAAATCAAAACTAGAGGCAAGAAGGAGAAGCCCTAGAGGGGTGATTAAACTCTTGGGCTCCAGAATCAGGCTCCCTGAATTTGAATCTGCGCTCTGAGTCTTACCTGCTGTGTGACTTGCATAGGCACATTTCTTAGCCTTTCTGTGCTGTGGCTTTCTCAAGTATAAAATGTGGATGAGAACAACAAATAGTACCTATTTCCAAAGAATGGTTGGAAGATTAATACATTGGAGTATATGGTAAATGTTAGTTATTTCCTTTGTTTGGTTTTCCATTTCTCTTTTCCTCAGGGCAAGTGGATCTCAACCTTGGCTGTACGTTAGAATTATCTGAAGTAATTTTAAAAATCAGGCCACACCTCAGACCAATTAAATCAGAATTGGGGGTTATACCTAGTCATCAGCATTTTTAAAACATTAAGGGGTAAAGGAAAGACAGAGAGAGAATATAATACTTTGTATGTGTTCGAAGTATTTCACATTGCAAGTGATGAAACCATGACTATTATTATCCCTATATTTCATACAAAGAAAATCGGACTAAACCAATCAAGTTGCCACATGGGCATGTAGACAATGGAAGTGGGGCTGAATTTAACAACAACATGTATGAAACACACTTAGGGGTTTACTTGATTTAGTTTAATGTAAATTAATAGTGTAATGGTGCTGCCAAAAAGGTGAATGTGATCTTAAGTAACTTCAATAAAACTAGTGGAAGTTCCACCCTGCTTGTCAACCACACCTGAAACATTCTGTTCTGTTCTTTAAGATGTCACACCTAAGGAAAAACAGAGTAGGACAAACAGGATAGAAATACATTTGAAACCACAACATTAGGAGCAACAGTGAAAGGAACTAAGATCTGCCAAGACTACAAAGTAGAAATTTTAGCATGGACAAAATCACCGACTTCACAAATCAGAAGGGCTTCCAGACAAAGGAAAAGAAATGAGATTTACCTTATACTACCTAAATAGCATAACTGGAGTACACAATGGGAAACTATCAATACAAAAGCTACTTAAGCTTAACCCGAGGAAGAATGTCCCAATAATTAAAACTGTTTTAAAATGTAGTAAATTCCAGGAAGGTGATATTACAAAAAATAACAGAGTAATACAACACCAATTAATAAAGTGGGAAAAAACTGTCACAATCAACTTTTCCAGAACTCTGGGATCTAGCCAAAAATTTACAACCAGGAGAAAGCTTAATGAAGATAAAAGTGGCTGCACTGTGGTAAGAAAGTACTGTGGCACCTTAAATTGCCTGCCTGCCATCCTTCAACCTCAGAGTTGCAGTGCCTATGGAGTTAGCAGCCTGCACTCCTGGTGCAAGTTGCTAGTGCAAAAGGAAGTAATACAGACCTTGTTCTCAAAGAATTGTGTTTGACTGTTTTAGCCTGTCTGGTGGAAACCTGAAAGAACAGTGAAAGGGCTTGCCATTGTTTCATCTCTCTCTCAGCATTCCCAAGGCTGAGGCATCTTCCCAAGCAACATTTGTTGAAAGCATTTATAGGTAAACGCATTGGCCATGCAAAGTGAGACTAGGGTTAACAGTCAGAGGAAGCAATAGGACCATGAAAGATCTGAAAAGGAAGAGGTTGGGAAAGGACATATATGGTGGAATGAGGGATTTTAAAAGCTCCTCTGTATACTGAGGAATCATGAAGTCATGCACATGACCATGGCTGGATGCATGTTCAGAAAAGGCCTGAGAAATCCCCATTTTTCACCTCTGGTTAACCTTCATGCTCTAGGCATGCAGGAAGCCTAAGGCAGAACTGTAAATGGACAGGGTAAATGTTGAAGGAGTACCCCCCAAAACAAATATCCAATCTGCAAATACTGAAAAAGTATTTTCCCCTTGTTCTTTATTTCTTTATCTTTACTTTTTTTTCTTTTCTTCTTTGGCTCCAGATATTTAAGGCAATTCTGTCAAAATACTAACTGACAACTAAGCCAATGAAACACAGACTTCAGTGATCACATATGACAGAGAATATAACTTTTATGGAAGAATTTAGAAAGAATTCAGAAAACCGAACACACATCTAGGCAAGAGGAACACTGAGAAAAGTACTGAGAATGACTTAATCTTTCACCTCGTGCAGATCTTTTGGCTCAGGGCAAGTTTAGCTAGTCAGTGAAGCACCATCCCAGCAGAGCCAGTCTGCAAAAATTTGAAAACATGGCTGTTTTCTCTTTTGCATTTTTGGTGTTTTTTGTTTGGTTATGTGTTTCAGCTTCTGGCAAATCTAGAAACCTGTCAAAAGATTAGCTGACCTAAAAGAAGTGAGACTTCAGTGAGCATACCAGAACAAGAAATAATCTTTGGAAAATAGTTTGACAAAGTCTCAAAATAAACTACTGCAGTCTTCAACAATCAAAAAGTAAATGAGGGCTTCCCTGGTGGCGCAGTGGTTGAGAGTCTGCCTGCTAATGCAGGGAGCGCGGGTTCAAGCCCTGGTCTGGGAAGATCCCACATGCCGCGGAGCAACTGGGCCCGTGAGCCACAGCTACTGAGCCTGAGCATCTGGAGCCTGTGCTCCGCAACAAGAGAGGCCGCGATGGTGAGACGCCTGCGCACCGCGATGAGGAGAGGCCCCCGCTTGCCGCAGCTGGAGAAGGCCCTCGCGCAGAAACGAGGACCCAGCGCAGCCATAAATAAATGAATAAAAAAAAAAAGACTTTCCTTCTGCCACATCCATTCTCCTTGCCTCCCCTGACCATACATACAAGTAGACTGAGGTGCCCCAGGCCAACGGGAGCACCCATTATCTGTGCCCTCCCTAAAATTCTAAAAAAAAAAAAAAAAGTAAATGAACAGAAACTCATGGAAAGGAGAAGAATCTGATTTCTACAGTTACCACATTATGTGTATTAAATGTCCAATTTCCACAAAACATCACAAGGCATACAAACAGGAGAAGATGGCTCATTCAAAGGAACAGAGCAGGAAACATCCCTGAAGAAGGCCAGCCATTGGAATTACTAGACAAAAACTTTAAAATATCTTCTTAAATATGCTCAAAGAGCCATGGGAAAACACAAAGAACTAAACAAATCAGAACAATGATATATGAAAAAAGTAAAATTAGCAACAAAGAGATGGAAATTATTTTAAAAAAGCAAACAGCAATTGTCAAGTTGAAAAATATAATAACTGAAATAAAAATTTTACTAGAGGGGTTCAACATCAGATTTGAGCAGACAGAAGAAAGAATCAATGAACTAAAGACAAGTCAATTAAAATTATGAAGTCTAAGGAGCAGAAAGAAAAAAAGGATGAAGAAAAGTGAACACAGCCTAAGGACTTTGTGGAACACCAAAAAATAGAATTATAATATGCATTATGAGAATCCCAAAAAGGAGAAGAGAGAGAGAAAAGAGCAGAACAATTATTTCAAGAAATGTTGGCTGAAAACTTCTCAAATTTGATGAAATACATGAATATACAAATCCAAGAAGCTCAATTAACTCCAAGTAAGATAAAGCCAAAGAGACAAACACTGAAATATTACAATCTAATTACTAAAAGACAAAGAGACAATCTGGAAAGCAGCAAGAAAAAAGCAAATTGTCATGTACAAGGGATCCTCAATATAATTATAAGCTGATTACTCATCAGAAACATTGGAGGCCAGAAGGCAGTGGGATGATATATTTAAAGTATGGTGTGTGTGGGGGATCTGTCAACAAACAGCAGGTATTATTATAATCTTGATCTGTGACTTCATTTTATTTTCAAAAGAATTTAAAAGACAAATGAACAAAAATTAAATATAAATCTGTTATTTGGTACACAATGTATATAAAGTTGTAATTTGTGACATTAATAACATAAGGAGGGAGATGGGCTTTAAAGCAGTAGAAATTCTGTACTCAACTGAAGTTAAGTTAGTATTAATTGAAATTAGACAGTTATAACTTTAGGATATTATATGTAATCCTCATGATAACCACAAAGAATATATCTAAAAAAATACAGATAAGGCAAATGAGAAGAAAATTAAAATGCATCAGCACAAAAATTCAAATAATCACAAAAGAAGTTAGAAATTGAGGAAATGAGGGCCAAAAAAGTTGAGACATAAAGAAAACAAATAGCAAATGGCAGAAGTAAGTTATTTCTTATCAGCAATTGCATTAAATATAATGGGTTATTCTTTCCAATCAAAAGGCATATATTAGCAAAGTGGATTAAAAAAACACGATCAAACTATATGCTTTAGACGCACTTTAAATAAAAAGACACACATAGGTTAAAACTAAAAGGATGGGAAAATATAGTCCATGTAAATAGTAACCACAGGGGAGCTGCGATGGCTACACTAATATCAGACAAATTAGACTTTAAGTCAAAAGCTGTCACAAGAGGCAAAGAAGTGCATTATATATTGATAAATGGATCAATTTACCAAGAAAATATAACAATTATAATCATATATGTACCAAATATCAGAAACCCAAATTATATGAGGCAAACATTAACAGAATTGAAGAGAAAAACAGTCCTAAAATAAGAGTTGGAGACTTCAATAACCCATTCATAATAACTGATAAAACAATCGGACAGACAATCATTAAAGAAATAAAGGACTTGAACAATATCACAAACCAAAAAGAAAGAAGACTCAAATTACTAAACACTAGGGGCATTACTGTAAATCTTATATAAATTTAAAAAAATGTATGAGAATATTGTGGAAAAAAATTGTACACCAATATATTAAATAACATATATGATTGAATAAATTTCTTAAAACACAAAAACTACCACAATTGACTCAAGAAGAAATAGTAAATGTGAATAAACCTATAACAAGAAATTGAGTCATTAATCAAAAACCTCCCAACAAAGAAAAACTGAGAACCAGATGGCTTCACATGTGAATTCTGCCAAAACTTTAAAGAAAATTAACATCAATCCTCCTCAAATTCTTCCAAAAAAAATAGAAAAGGAGGGAACACTACCTAACTCATTCTATGAGGCCAGTATTCCTCTGATAACAAAGCCAGATAAACACATCAGAAGAAAATAAAAACTACAAACTAATATCCCTTATCAATATTAACAGAAGAATCCTAAACAAAATACTAGCAAACCAAATTCAGCAGCATATCAAAAAGATGCAGATGAAGACCAAGTGGAATTTCTCCCCAAAACACAATAATGATTCAAATACAAAATAAATCAAATACAAAATAAAACTGTAATACATTAAGGGGGGGGGGATGTGAAACACACAAAATCATTTCAATTGTTGCAGAAAAAGCATTTGACAAAATTTAACACTCTGTCATAATAAAAGCATGAAATAAACGAGGAATAGAAGGAAACTTGCTTAACATGATAAAGAAATTATATGAAAAACACACAGGTAACATCATAGTCAAGATCAGAAACAAGATAAGAATTCCTAATTTCTTCACTTCTATTAAACACAGTATTGAAAGTTTTAGCTGGAGCAATTAGGCAAATAAAAGAAATAAAAGACATCCAAATTGGAAAGGAAGAAGTAAAACTATCTCTATTAACTTAAGACATGATCTTGCATACAGAAAATCCCGAAGAATTCACAAAAAGACTACTAGTGCTAATAAGTGAATTCAGAAAAGGACACAAGATTTATACTCAAAAATCAGTTGTATTTATATACACTAGCAATGAAGAATCCAAAAATAAAATTAAGAAACAAGTCCTTTTACAAACACATTGAAAATAATAAGATACTTGAGAATGCATTTAACCAAGGAGGTGCAAAACTTGTGCACAGAAAAGTTCAAAACATTGCTGAAAGAAATTAAAGAGACCTAAATAAATAGAAAACATTCCATGCTTATGGATTAGAAGGTTTAATATTGTTAAGATGTCAAATCTACTTGAAGTATCTATAGATTTAAAGTAATTCCTATCAAATTCCCAATGATATTATCTTTGCATATATAGAAAAACACTTCCCAAAATTTATATGGAATCTCAAGGGACCCCAAATAGTCAAAACAATTTCCAGAAAAAAATTGGAGATTTCACACTTCCTAATTTCAAAACTTACTACAAAGCTAGAGTAATAAAATAACAGTGTGGTATTTGCACCAAAGACTCATAAATAGACCAGTGGACTACAATAAAGAGATCAGAAATAAATCTCACACATATGGTCAAATCATTTCTACATGAGTTCCAAGACCATTTAATAGAGAAACAATAGTCTTCAACAAATGGTGCAGGGAAAACAGGATATCCAAATGCAAAAAAAAAAAAAAAAATTGAAGTTGGAACTTTACCTTACACCATATTAAAAAAATAACTTAAAATAGATCAAAGGCCTAACCGTAAGATCTAAAACTAAAACTCGTAGAGGAAAACATAGGAGAAAACTTCATGACAGATTTGGCAATAATTTCTTGTACACAACAACAAAAGCACAAACAAGAAAAATATAGATAAACTGGACTTTAAAATTAAAAAAAAAATTAATGCACTATCAACAGAGTGAAAAGGTAACCTATGCAATGGGAGAAAATATCTGCAAATCATATATCTGACAAGAGATTAATATCTAGACTATATAAAGAACACCTACAACTAAAACAATAACAAAGTAATCTGATAAAAAATGGACAATAAAAAATAGACAAATGAGAGTACAGAAAGAACTTCTCTGTTAACAATAAAAAATAAATTCTTTACTCAAAGTCCAGAGCAAAAAACAAACAAAAAACTTACTGCAAAGCTACAGTAATCCAAACAGTGTGATACTGGCATAAGGACAGACATATGAACAATTGGAATAGAACAGAGAATGCAGGAATACATCCATATATGTTATCTCAATTGATTTTTGACAAGGTGTCAAGACCATTCAATTGGGAAAGAATTATCTCTTTAATAATGCTGACGCAACTGTAAGTTGACATATAAAAGAAGTTAGACTCTTACCTCATACTACATCTAAAAATTGATTCAAAATGGATCAAAGGCCTAAGCATAAAAACTATAAAACTGTCAGAACAGACATGGGGGTAAACCTCCATCAGTTTTTATTTGACAGTGGAATTTTATAAATAGCATCAAAAGCAAAGCAACAAAAGAAAAATAGATAAATTTGATTTCATGAAAATCAAATCTTTTGTACATCAATGAACACTATGAAGAAACTGAAAAGACAACCTACAGAATGGGAGAAAACACTTGTAAATTACTGTTATGGGCTGAACTGTGTCCTCCCAAAATTCGTATGTTAAAGTCCTAACTCCCAGTACCTCAGAATGTGACTGTATTAGGAGATAGGGCCTTTAAAGTGGTGATTAAATTAAAATGAGGCCCTTAAGGTGTGCCCTAATCCAATATGACTGGTGTCCTTATAAGAAGAGATTAGGACACATAAAAAGAGCTAACAGGTGCATCAAATGATTCTTTGGTTTTATAGGTTGTCTCCCCGTGATGCCAGATGGGATCAGCACAGCTCCAGGTGCTAGTTGCTAATGCCTATAAAATACCACACACACCCCCAAAGGAGAATCATTTAAGAGTTCTTTGGACTTCATCTTCAAAAGTAGCCGTAGAATTCAAGAGACAGGCTATCCCAGAAAATCTTTTGCAGTTAGTGAAATTAGGGTATAACTAAGAACATTCAGAATACTACACACACAGTTTAGGTGATCTTGGTATAGTGGTGGGGCAGCAGTGATCATAAAATGAAAGTAATTAACATGTACATGCTCTGTTGGGGGAGACTAAAGGGAAAAAGGTGTTCAGCCTAGAAAAACATTTCTCGGTGGATTTCCTATGAAGTCAATGTGTCTTGGGTTTAACTTTGAAACAAATTAAAAAATTTAAAAACTGACTTACTAGCATTTGTGGATTTCAGATTGAGACCCATGTAAAAGCAATGTTTTATTCTGTGACTCAGCATATTCTTTTATAAGTGAAAGTTTCAGAGAATAATAATTGGGGGTAACAGGATGCAATCAGATGTTTTGGTGTTTTTCTTTTAAGTTTCCCACTAAATTGATCTTATACCCCTCTAACCGGTTGACAGGTTTTGGTAACTACAGATACGATGGGAATAGGGAAAAATAAAGTATGGATAAAAATGGGTCCAGGCATCGGGAAGCTATGGTTTCTCAAGTAGCTGCTTTAGTCATTAAAGCCTAAATGTCCATTCTCTTAAAAACAAAAAACAAAAAACAAAAACAACAACAAAAAAAGGAGGTAACAGGAATGTGAGCATACAGATGAAGGATACTGTGAGGACACAGTGAGGAGGTAGCCATCTGTAAGCCAAGGAGAGATGCCTCAAGAAATCAAACCTCCTGACACCTTCACCTCAGACTTCTAGCCTCCAGAACTGTGAGAAAATTAAATTTCTGTTGTTTAAACTACCTAGTCTGTAGTATTTTATTATGGCAACCCTAGCAAATTAATACAATCAAATATCTGATAATGGTCTTGTATCCAGTAAATATATAAAGAACTCTTACAACTCAAAAACAAAAAAGACAATCAAATTTCAAAATAGGTAAAGGACTTCAATAGTTGTTTCTCCAAAGAAGATACACAAATGGCCAAAACACACAGGAAAAAATGTTCAATATCACTAGTCATTAAGGAAATACAAATCACAACTACAGTGAGATACATTTCATACCTCTTAGGTAGCTAGAAACAGAAAACATGGAAAATAGCAAATGTTGGCAAGGATGTGGAGGAATTTGAACCCTTGACATTGCTAATGGGAATGTAAATGGGTGTAGCCACTGGAGAATAATCTGGCAGTTCCCCAAAAAGTTAAACATAGAATTCCCATATGAGCCAGCAATTCCACTCTTACGTATAAACCCCAAATAATTTAAAATAAGTGTTCAAATAAAATTGTGTACACAGGGCTTCCCTGGGGGCACAGTGGTTAAGAATCCACCTGCCAATGCAGGGGACATGGCTTTGAGCCCTGGTCCGGGAAGATCCCACATGCCATGGAGCAACTAAGACCATGAGCCACAACTACTGAGCCTGCGCTCTAGAGCCCGAGAGACACAACTACTGAGCCCTCATGCCACAGCTACTGAAGCCCACATGCCTAGAGCCTGTGCTCTGCAACACGAGAAGCCACTGCAATGAGAAGCCCGTACACTGCAACGAAGAGTAACCCCCACTTGCCGCAACTAGAGAAAGCCCACACACACAACAGATCCAATGCTGCCAAAATAAAATAAATAAATTTTTTAAAAATGTGTACATAAATGTTCATAGTAGCACTATTCACAATAGCTAAAATGTGGAAACCATCCAAATGTCTACCATTATACTGATTAACGTATAAAGAAAGTGTTATATATCTATATGATGGAATATTCAGCTATGAAAAGGAATTCATGCTACAACATGAATGAATCTTGAAAACATTATAAGTGAAAAGAAGCCAGACATATAAAGTCACATATCATGTTTCCATTGATATGAAATATCCAAAATAAGTAAGTCCATAGAGACAGGATACAGATTAACAGTTGCCATAGGTAAGAGGCGAGTGGGGAAGGGAGACAGACTGGTTAATGGATAGAGAATTTCCTTTTGGGGTGACAAGAATGTTTTGGAATGAGATAGATATGATGGTTGCACAACACTGAATACACTAAATGCCACTGAATCTGACACTTTAAAATGACCAATTTTATGTTATGTGAATTTCACCTCAATAAAAATAAATGCAGCAAATTCCAACAACATGGATGAATCTCACAAACATAATGGTGATTAAATGAAGCCAGACACAAAAAATAAACCCTTGATTATTCCATTTATATAAAGTTCAAAAACAGGCAAAACTTCTGTTAGAAGTCAAAATAGGGGTAACACTTAAGAGATAATGACTGGAAGGGGCATGAGAGGCTTCTGGGGTGCTAGTAATATTTGTTTCTTTATCTGTGTGCTCATTTAGGTGGATTTGTTCACTTTTTGAAAATTAATTGAGCTGTAGAGTATTCTTCTGTATGTATGTCATACTTCAATTAAAATTGTGCCTAAATAATTGTTGCGACTTACTTGAAATTGGAGATTTTTAAGTTCTGTGACAGATAAAATTGAAGCATCAGGTGGGTGTTTTGAGAAGATGATCTTTCATAGTCTAAGGAATCTATGACTCTACGATTTGCTTCAAATCACAGACACAGCAACTATAACAGTTTGAAAGATTTAGGGTGAGGTCTGCATGTCTTGAGGGAAGGCTAGTTGGCCTACTCCACAAGGCTTTCCAGACTGGCATTATCTAGGTGAACACACTGAGGTCAAGGGCCTTTCCTTTCCCTGTAGATCTGGATGCTTGATTGAATGAGTCAGTGCTTTAGGTTTCATGGTGCTCAGAAGTCTATCAGGCTGACAGAACTTAGAGGGTAGTGATGTATTTACACTAGTGTCCCTTTTTTCAAATTTACGATGTGAAATATAGCTCATGGAAGGGCATCCTTATTGCTCCCACCTGATCAGTTCATTTTCTCCTAGTCTGAAAGATTCTTCGAGTATAAATTCAAAAGTAGGGGAGTGAATTATATGATTTTAACATCTAATGGCATTGGGATCTAATAACATTAAATGCCAAAACAGAGATTTATGGGTGAAGGTATTGTCTCCCCTAATGGGCACTGTCTCTTGCCTCAGTGAATCTCTCTTTCATGCTTCTTTGACTCACCAAACCATCTGAGTGACATGTTATACATTCTCCTTATAGACATGTTAAAGACTTCACTTAATTGCAGCCTTGGAATCTATTAGTCCCATCCAATCTCATCTATTATGTTTTGATATCATAGCTTTATCTCTCAGGGTAACTATTTCCCAACCAGGGAGTTAACCAGGTGCTCTAGTAACAGAGTTAAGATCCTAGGGGACATAGTTGAGTAACATGAACTGTCTATCGAACATGATCAGGAGTGTGATAAGTCATGACCAAAGGAACACTAGAAGCCAAACTGGGGATGCTAATGTCCTTCCTCAGTAAAAAGAGGTTTTATGGGGGGGGCAACAAAATAAGAACTCTTCTCCTCAATTTCTACTGGGAAAAATATATAAGAATCCAAAATAGAGAGGAAAATTACATCTACTGAACTGTAGAAGGTAATAAATGAAGACAATACTAAAACATCCCCTCAGATGAGGGAGAGGTGGAAGCCTGAGTGAGCTTCCAGAGCAACAGAGAACACTTAATTTGATGTCTGACACTATCTCCCCCATGCTCTCCCTCAGCCCCAGTAATATTCATCAAGAAAAGTTGAGATAGATTCTGGAAAAGAAGTTGGAAAACACTCCACTAAGCAGGGACATGTTTCCTTCCTAGAATTAGCCTAGGAATAAAGGGGACAAAGATAAAAATCTCAGGACTTGGGCAACACCATTAAAATATCACATGCAGATCAGTAGATCATTGTATGCCCAAGGTGGTCTCAATTATTTAAGCGGGGTTTGTTGCCTGATACTTCTCCCTAGACCAGTTGGCTGCATTCCATGGAAGAAGAGAGGAGGGTCCTGAAAACTGACTTTCATGATTTGAGTTTCCCATACCAGCTGTATACTAATCAAACTGGATTTATGAATATAAGTAATTGATAAAAACTCACTAGATGTTTGAGGAGAATGAAAAATTAAATAATTCTAAGTGCACAAATTCTAAGTGAAATATTAGTGAATCAAATCCAGGAGCATACTTCGAGAATACACCATAGTGAAGTAGAGTTTAGGCCAAAAGCACAAGGATGAGTCAACAAACCAATAATGTAATTCAACACATTAGTATGTAAAAAAATGTCATATGATTATTCTGAGTTAGCCCCTAAAATTAACAAAATTCAACGTTTATCAATGAATTGAAAAAAATTCTGAAACTAAAAAAAACAAATTCTTTAACATGATAAATAGCATTTATAAGAAGTCACCTGCAAGTATATTTAAAGATGATACATCAAATCCATTTCTAGTAAAGTCAGGAACAAGACCAGGTTGTCACCTATTCCCACTGTTATGCAACATTGTTCTGAAAGTTCAAACCCTAACAATAAAAGTACAATAAATATATAAAAAATATAAAACTTAACTGAGGTACATAAAACAAGACAAATGGAGAAACTACATTCCTCAGGGGAAAATCCAGTCCTGCAAAAATGTCAATTCTCTCTACATCAATCTACATATTTAATGAAATTCTTCTCAAAATCCAATAGGATTTTGGGGGTATATTATATTCATTCTAAACTTCCTCTGGAAGAAAAAAATGCAGAATCGGTCAAGAAGATTTAGCAGAGACCTTCAAGATGGCAGAGGAGTAAGACGTGGAGATCACCTTCCTCCCCACAAATACATCAGAAATACATCTACATGTGGAACAACTCCAACAGAACAACTACTGAACACTGGCAGAAGACCTCAGACTTCCCAAAAGGCAAGAAACTCCCCATGTACCTGGGTAGGGCAAAAGAAAAAAGGAAAAACAGAGACAAAAGCATAAGGATGGGATCTGCACCACTGGGAGGGAGCTGTGAAGAAGGAAAAATTTCCACACACTAGGAAGCACCTTCACTGGTGGAGACGGAGGGTGGTGGGGGGGAAGCTTCAGAGCCACGGAAGAGAGTGCAGCAATAGGGGTGCAGAGGTCAAAGTGGAGAGATTCCCACACAGACGATCGGTGCCGACCAGCACTCACCAGCCTGAGACGCTTGTCTGCTCACCGCCAGGATGGATGGGGGCTGGGAGCTGAGGCTCCAGCTTCGCAGTTCAGATCCCAGGGAGAGGACTGAGGTTGGCTGTGTGAACACAGCCTGAAGGGGACTAGTGTGCCACAGCTAGCCGGGAGGGAGCCTGGGAAAAAGTCTGAAACTGCCTAAGAGGCAAGAGACCATTGTTTTGGGGTGCATGATGAGAGGGGATGCAGAGCACCACCTAAACGTGTTCCAGAGACTGGCACGAGCTGTGGCTATCAGGGCAGACACCATAGACAGGCATGAAATGCTAATGCTGCTGCCACTGCCACCCAAAACCCTGTGTTCAAGCACAGGTCACTACCCACAGCTCCCCTGGGAGCCTGTGCAGCACACCACTGCCAGGGTCCCGAGATCCAGGGACAACTTCCCCGGGAGAACACATGGTGTGCCTCAGGCTGTTGCAAAGTCATGCTGACCTCTGCCACCACAGGCTCGTCCCGCATTCCAATGATGACTACCGTACCCCTCTGTCTCCCCGGCCTGAGACAGCAAGAGAGCCTTAATAAGCCACTGCTTTAACCCCCTGCTGTCTGGCAAGGGAACAGATGCCTGAGGGCAGCCTACATGCAGAGGTGGGGCCAAAACCAAAGCTGAACCCCAGGAGCTGTGCAAACAAAGAAGAGAAAGGGAAATTGCTTTGTGCAGCCTCAGGAGAAGTGGATTAAATCCCCACAATCAACTTGATGTACCCTGCATCTGTGGAATACCTGAACAGACAATGAATGTTCCCAAAATTGAGACAGTGGACTTTGGGAGCAACTGTAGACTTGGGGTTTGCTGTCTGCAACTGATTTGTTTCTGATTGTTTATCTAAGTTTAGTTTTTAGTGCTTGTTATTATTGGTGGATTTGTTTATTGGTTTGATCGCTTTTTAAAATTTTTATTTATTTTTTAAATTTTATTACTTTTTATTTTATAATTTTAAAATGTTATTTTTATTTTTATTTTATTTTATTTTATTCCTTTCTTTTATTTCTTTTCTTCTGAGCAGTGTGGATGACAGGGTCTTGGTTCTCCAGCTGGGAGTCAGGCCTGAGACTCCAAGGTGGTAGAGCTGAGTCCAGGACACTGGACTAACAGAAACCTCCCAGCCCCATGTAATATCAATCGGAGAGAGATCACCATCTCAACACTAAGACCCAGCTCCACCCAACGGGCAGCAAGCTCGAATACTGGATGCCCAATGCAAAACAACTAGCAAGACAGAAACACAACTCCACCCATTAGTAGAGAGGCTGCCTAAATTCATACTAAGTTCACACATACCCCAAACACACCACTGGATGTGGTCCTGCCACCAGAAAGACAAGATCCAGCCCAACCCAGCAGAGCAAAGGCACCAATCCCCTCCAGCAGGAAGCCTACATAACCCACTAAACCAACCTCACCAACTGGGGGCAGACACCAAAAACAATGGGAACTATGAACCGGCAGCCTGTGAAAAGGAGACCCCAAACACAGTAAGTTAAACAAAATGAGAAGACAGAGAAATATGCAGCAAAAGAAGGAGCAAGGTAAGAACTCAACAGACCAAACAAACGAAGGGGAAATAGGCAGGTTACCTGAAACAGAATTCAGAATGATGAGAGTAAAGATGATACAAAATCTTGGAAATAGAATGGAGAAAATACAAGAAACGTTTAACAAGGACCTAGAAGAAGTAAAGAGGAAACAAACAATGATGAACAACACAATACATGAAATTAAAAATTCTGTAGAAGGAATCCATAGCAGAATAACTGAGGCAGAAGAACAGATAAGTGATCTGGAAGGCAGAATAGTGGAAATAACTGTCATAGAGCAGAATAAAGAAAAAAGAGTGGAAAGAATTGAGGACAGTCTCAAGAATTCTGGGACAACATTAAACACACAAACATTTGAATTATAGGGTACCCAGAAGAAGAGAAAAACAAAAGGGTCTGAGAAAATATTTGAAGAGATTGTAGGTGAAAACTTCCCTAATATGGGAAAGGAAATAATCAACTCCAGGAAGTGCAGCGAAACTCATACAGGATAAATCCAAGGAGAAAGACGCCAAGACACATATTAATCAAACTATCAAAAATTAAATATAAAGAAAAAATATTAAAAGCAGCAAGGGAAAAGCAACAAAAAACATACAAGGGAATCTCCATAAGGTTAACAGCTAAACTTTCAGCAGAAACCCTGCAGGCCAGAAGGGAGTGGCAGGACATAGTTAAAGTGATGAAAGGGAAAAAACTAAAACCAAGATTACTCCACCTAGCAAGGATCTCATTTGGATTCGACAGAGAAATTAACACCTTTACAGACAAGCAAAAGCTAAGAAAATTCAGCACCACCAAAGCAGCTTTAAAACAAATGCTAAAGGAACTTCTCCAGGCAGGAAACACAAGAGAAGGAAAAGACCTACAAAAACAAGCGCAAAACATTTAAGAAAAAGGTAATAGGAACATAAATGTTGATAACTACCTTAAATGTAAATGGCTTAAATACTTCAAACAAAAGACACAGACTGGCTGAATGGATACAAAAACAAGACACATATATATGCTGTCTACAAGAGACCCACTTCAGACATACATACACATACAGACTGAAACTGAGATGATGGAAAAAGATATTCCATGGAAATGGAAATCAAAAGAAAGCTGGAGTAGCAATTCTCCTATCAGACGAAATAGACGTTAAAATAAATACTATTACAAGAGGCAAAGAAGGACACTACATAATGATCAAGGGATCAATCCAAGAAGAAGATATAACAATTGTAAATATTTATGCACCCAACAGATACATAAGGCAAATACTAACAGCCAGAAAAGGGGAAATCGACAGCAACACAGTCATAGTAGGGGACTTTAACACCCCACTTTCACCAATGGACAGATCATCCAAAATGAAAATAAATAAGGAAACACAAGCTTTAAATGACACATTACACAAGATGGACTTAATTTATATTTATAGGGCATTCCATCCAAAAACAACAGAATACACTTTCTTCTCAAATGCCCATGGAACATTCTCCAGGGTAGATCAAATCTTGGGTCACAAACCAAGCCTTGGTAAATTTAAAATGGAAATCGCATCAAGTATCTTTTCCGACCACAGTGGTATGAGACAAGATATCAATTACAGGAAAAATAGTGTAAAAAACCCAAACATATGGAGGCTAATCAATATGCTACTAAATAACCAAGAGATGACTGCAGAAATCAAAGAGGAAATCGAAAAATACCTAGAAACAAATGACAATGAAAACACGACAACCCAAAACTTATGAGATGCAGCAAAAGCAGTTCCAAGAGGGAAGTTTATAGCAAGACAATCCTACCTGAGGAAACAAGAAACATCTCAAATAAACAACGTAACCTTACATCTAAAACAATTAGAGAAAGAAGAAAAAAAAACCCAAAGTTAGCAGAAGGAAAGAAATCATAAAGATCAGATCAGAAATAAATGAAAAAGAAATGAAGGTGACAATAGCAAACATCAATAAAACTAAAAGTTGGTCTTTGAGAAGATAAACAAAATTTATAAATCATCACCCAGACTCATCAAGAAAAAAAGGAAGAAGACTCAAATCAACAGAATTAGAAATGAAAAAGTAACAACTGACACTGCAGAAATACAAAGGATCATGAGAGATTACCACAAGCAACTCCATGCCAATAAAATAGACAACCTGGAAGAAATGGACAAATTTTAGAAAGGCACAACCTTCCGAGACTGAACCAGGAAGAAATAGAAAGTATGAACAGACCAGTCACAAGCACTGAAATTAAAACTGTGATTAAAAATCTTCCAACATACATATGTGTTAGAGAAGAGCTAACACCTATTCTTCTCAAACTCTTCCAAAATATAGCAGAAGGAGGAACACTCCCAAAATCATTCTACGAGGTCACCATCACCCCGATACCAAAACCAGAAAAAGATGTCAGAAAGAAAGAAAACTACAGGCCAATATCACTGATGAACATAGACACCAAAATCCTCAACAAAATAGTAGCAAACAGAATGCAACAGCACATTAAAAGGATCATACACCATGATCAAATGGGGTTTATACCAGTAATGCAAAGATTCTTCAATAAATGCAAATCAGTCAATGTGATATAACATATTAACAAATTCAAGGACAAAAACCATTTCATAATCTCAATAGATGCAGAAAAAGCTTCTGACAAAATTCAAGACCCATTTATGATAAAAGTCATCCAGAAAGTGGGCATAGAGAGATCCTACTTCAAAATCATAAAGGCCGTATATGACAAACCCACAGCCAACATCATTCTCAATGGTGAAAAACTGAAACTATTTCCTCCAAGATCAGGGAAAAGACAAGGTTGCCCACTCTTACCACTGTTATTCAACATAGTTTTGGAAGTTGTAGCCATGGCAATCAGAGAAGAAAAGGAGATAAAAGGAATCCAAATCAGAAAAGAAAAGTGTCACTGTTTGCAGATGACATGATACTATACATAGAGAATCCTAAAGATACTACCAGAAAACTACTAGAGCTAATCAATGAGTTTGGTGAAGTAGCAGGATATAAAATTATTGCACAGAAATAATTTGCATTCCTATACACTAATGATGAAAAATCTGAAAGAGAAATTAAGGAAACACTCTCATTTACCATTGCAACAAAAAGAATAAAATCGTAGGAATAAATCTACCGAAGGATACAAAAGACCTTTATGCAGAAAACCATAAGAAACTGATGAAAGAAATTAAAGACAATACAAACAGATGGAGCGATACACCATGTTCTTGGATTGGAAGAATCTACATTGTGAAAATGACTATACTACCCAAAGCAATCTACAGATTCAATGCAATCCTTATCAAACTACCAATGGCATTTTTCACAGAACTACAACAAAAAAATTCACAATTTGCATTGAAATACAAAAAAAAACACAAATAGTCAAAGAAATATTGTGAAAGAAAAATGGAGCTGGAGGAATCAGCCTCCTTGACTTCAGATTATACTACAAAGGTACAGAAATCAAGATAGTATGGTAGTGGCACAAAAACAGAAACATAGATCAATGGAACAGGATAGAAAGACCAGAGATAAACCCACACACATATGGTCACCTGATCTTTGATAAAAAAGGCAAGAATATACCATGGAGAAAAGACAGCCTCTTCAAAAAGTGGTGCTGGGAAAACTGGACAGCTACATGGAAAAGAATGAAATTAGAACACTCCCTAACACAATACACAAAAATAAACTCAAAATGGATTAAAGACCTAAATGTAAGGACAGACACTATCAAACTCTTAGAGGAAAACATAGAGAGAACACCGTATGACAAAGATCATAGCAAGATCCTTTTGACCCACCTCCTAGAGAAATGGAAATAAAAGCAAAAATAAACAAATGGGACCTAATGAAACTTCAAAGTTCTTGCACAGCAAGGGAAACCATAAACAAGACGAAAACACAACCCTCAGAATGGGAGAAAATATTTGCAAATGAAGCAACTGACAAAGGATTCATCTCCAAAATTAACAAGCAGCTCATGCATCTCAATATCAGAAAACAAACAACCCAATCCAAAAATGGGCAGAAGACCTAAATAGACATTTCTCCAAAGAAGATATACGGATTGCCAACAACCACATGAAAAGATGCTCAACATTGCTAATCATTAGAGAAATCCAAATCAAAACTACAATGAGGTATCACCTCACACTGGTCAGAATGGCCATCATCAAAATATCTACAAACACTAAATGCTGGAGAGGGTGTGGAGAAAAGGGAACCCTCTTGCACTGTTGGTGGGTATGTAAACTGACACAGCCACTGTGGAGAACAGTATGGAGCTTCCTTAAAATCTAAAAATAGAACTACCATACGACCCAGCAATCCCACTACTGGGCATATAACCTGAGAAAACCATAATTCAAAAAGAGTCATGTACCACAAAGTTCATTGCAGCTCTATTTACAATAGCCAGGACTTGGAAGCAACCTAGGTGTCCATCGACAGATGAATGGATAAAGAAAATGTGGCACATATATAAAATGGAATATTACTCAGCCATAAAAAATGAAATTGAGTTATTTGTAGTGAGGTGGATGGACCCAGGATCTGTCATACAGAGTGAAGTAAGTGAGAAATAGAAAAACAAATACCGTATGCTAACACATATATCTGGAATCTTAAAAAAATATGGTTCTGAGGAACCTAGGGGAAGGTTAGGAATAAAGACGCAGACGCAGAGAATGTACTTGAGGACACAGGGAGGGGGAAGGGTAAGCTGGGACGAAGTGAGAGAGAAGCATTGACATATATACACTACCAAATGTGAAATAGATAACTAGTGGGAAGCAGGCACATAGCACAGGGAGCTTATCTCAGTGCTTTGTGTCCACCTAGAGGGGTGGGATAGGGAGGGTGGGAGGGAGGTGCAAGAGGGAGGAGATATGGGGATATATGTATACATATACCTGATTCACTTTGTTATACAGCAGAAACTAACACATCAATGTAAAGCAATTATACTCCAATAAAGATGTTAAAAAAATAAAAATAAAAATAAGTCAAACTGCCTAAAGCCATCTAGACATAGGAATACATCCAAAAATGGAAGCAGGGGTGTGAGTGAAGCAAGAAAGTGAAGACAATTTTCCTATAGCCTCTGGTCACATAATACGTGGTTAATCCAGGTGAAGGCTCATGGAGAAGGCAAACATCTACATGGGGAATGTATCAGGGTAGTTCATTAGTATAAGTGTATGTGGAGGGGACCTATGTTTAGCTGGCAAACAAAGTTTTACACACACACATATACACACATTTGAGGTTCAATTTACATTCCTCAAATAAGGAAACTGATGTGTTTCAGCCTGTACCCAGTACCAGGATGCTCTTTTCCAAACCCTTTGGAGTCCTAGGGTAACTTATAAGGAATACAAAGCATAATGACTCAAAAATATTAAGGTCATTTATTTGATGTAATGAAACCCAAGGTATCATGTAAAGCACAGTACAAACTTTTCTTTTGCTCCAAAAGGATCACCTTAACTAAAGAATTATGTACGGGATTATATATATATAGGTACATACATACATATATGTATATATTGGGTTGGCCAAAAAGTTCGTTCAGGTTTTCCATTAGATGTTATGGAAAAACCTGAAGGAACTTTTTGGCCGACCCAATATATACACACACATATATATATATATACACACATTCACACACACACTGCTATAACCTACATCTTACATACCACTCTTAGTTTCAGCTTCCTCACATCACCATGGTGAATGCCAGGGGGAGGAGAATATTATCAAGAGAAACAGGAGGTCAGAATAGCACTGTAACCTTCATTCTCAAACTAGAGTCCTTTGACCTCAGGCATCTGCTCCTATTTCCTCCTCCCAAGCTCTCAGCACTTTCTGACATTCAGTTTAAGATCTTGTTTGAGTCCTTTCCCATGTGTAGCATCATGAAATAAAACAATGAGTTTATCTAGACGTTATGTCAACAAAGGTGGCAGTCTACTTCTGATTTGTTATTTATTAAAGTAAGAAATGCAGAAGTCTGTAACATGACTTCATTCTCGAATAACTTTGACCCCAGACCTTGCAACTTCAGTGAGAAGCTGAAAAGTCCATTTGGGAGAATATTAGCTTTGGAAGGAATCTT
Source organism: Balaenoptera acutorostrata (assembly GCF_949987535.1). Classification (NCBI taxonomy): domain Eukaryota; kingdom Metazoa; phylum Chordata; class Mammalia; order Artiodactyla; family Balaenopteridae; genus Balaenoptera; species Balaenoptera acutorostrata. The sequence goes on from NC_080085.1 coordinate 46,057,461, forward strand.
GAAGGTCTTCTAATTCATTCTTGAATATTTCTGTCTAATGGGCTTCCGTTTAAACAGCTCCAGTGACAAGGGTATCTTCAATTTATTGCTAGAAAGTTCTTAACAGTAAGCCAAAATTCTGACTTCTTGTAAAATTTAAATTGATTTGCCCTCTGAAACTACCCAAGTAAATGTTACGCCTCTTCTGACAAGGCCCTCAATTATTAAAAAAAAAATATCCACAACCCCCAGTGTTTAGACTAAAGCATTCTTGATCCTTTTAATAATTGTTCTGTGTCTATTTGTAAATGAGTTACCATCTTGGTCACTTTCCAGGTTGTCTGTGTCCATCTTAATTGTGGTGCTCTGAAATGATCCAAATCTCCCAACATAAACAATCAACTACAGAAAAAAACATTATGAAGGACTTCTCTGTGCTGGACACCATGCCCCTATTAATGGAGCCTAAGACTATTACACTTGTGTGCACTATAATCTCACATGGTGGGCTCATGTTAAACTTATAGTAAATTAAAATCACTGAGTCTTTTTCACAAATGCTATTTTTAAGCCACATAACCCCTTTCCTTTAGTAACTGAACTTTTGATACAAGACTTTACATTTTATCCTATTCAATTTAATCCTGCTAGATTTGGCTATAGTTTTTCTTCGATCTACTAAGGACTTTTGGATCTTGTTAGTGACATCCAGTGCATTTATTCTGCCTTCTAATGCTATACTATTTGCCATGGGATGGGCAAGCTATTTTATATTTTCATACTAGTCATTGAAAAATAACTTCAATGAGACAGAACTGAGGTTAGAAGCTGCTTGTTTATATTGACACATCATTTGGCACTGTCAATTCAACTTACTAACACATCTACTGGCCTGTTATTATATAGCTCATGTTACTCCATTTTTATTCTTAAGGGCATTTTGAGAAATTGCCAAATACCACGGTGAGGTACACAATGTTTATTGCCTTCTGAGGTCTCTGGGAGGCAGCTCAACAAAATGCAGGCATCCTCCAGAGCAGCTGAAGCACAAGTGGCCCATGTGATTGCCAATTTGGAGGCATACCGTATGTGTTAGGACACTGTGGACAGATGTACTGAAGGACAGTTTCAAATATTAGCCATAACTCAAAAGTCAGAAAGCCAAACCATCAAATTGCAGTTTTGATTATGACAAAGCTGATTCTCACATATGCATTTTTATGGGAGCTGCACCAGAGTGAACAGCAGCAGAGATGCATTCATTTAACAACAGCTAATGTATCTCCACAACAACACCCAGGAGGCAAGTTAGTACATAATTTATTATAAAATCTCTATTATAAATAGACCAGTATAGTTTAATAGATTCAGGGGAAAGCAGAAGATTGAACTGGTTAAGCACACATTCTGGAATCTCAGAATTGGGTTCAAATTTTGACTCTGTCACTTAATAGCAGTGTGACCCCAGAAAATTAATCTGTTTATTTCCTTATCTGTAAACTGGGGAAGATAATAGTAGTACTACCTTATAGGGTTGCTATGAAAATTGAACATAACCATGAATACATTAGCTATTATTATCATCCCAATCTAACAGAAACAATCTTGTGAAATCCAAGCTAGAGCTGAGTAATCATGTCTTTTTTTTCTTTCATGCTCATCAACTATTCTTTTAATAATAAATTAAAGCATCTTTCCTGAAATTACCTTAAATTTGCTAATCTACACATTGGGCTAAGAAGTTCTGAAGTTGAATTTTGATAGTACTTAGGGAACCCAAATCTATGTTTAGATACCTCAGTACAGCTGAAGCTAGCTAGCTATATGCTTCAATACATATCCATTTGATGGATAATGCTGCCTATGTATGTCAGGACAAACAATTCCTTATTTGAGAGTGGCTTACCCAACCTTTGGAGTTTGCTGGTTTAGAATAACTTTTGCCAATGGTGCTTACCCATTATCAAAATGTCTAAAGCCTTGGTAAGAATGTACACCACCTGATGAAGTTGCTCTTTGGGTGGCTTCAGTCTGATATCTGAAATCATAATCCAAATCATTTTTCTCCTTTCTAGTTTTAGAAAATTGTTTTTCCCCTAAGTTTCCTAACAGCCTTCTGGGAAGATGGTAGCATTGGAAAAGGTCCCCAATTTTTGCCCTTCCTCCCACAAATCAATAGAAATGACCACAGGGAAACAAAAATTGAGCAAAACCTGTACAAACAATGAGGGCATTAGAATTGTCAAGGAATTTCTGTAAGACATGATGCTGATGGGGCCATATTGAAAGATATCACCAATCTGAAGTTCTGTGATATATTGACAAATCAAGAAAATCCTGGCAGAAAAGCACTAATACCATCTAGCTTAAAGGAGCAAGGACTGAAGGTGGGAGCAGGCAGTGAAAAGACTGGGATGAGAACCTCTCATAAATTGAGGTAAGTCTGAGTAACGTTCTTCATCTAAGCCTCCCAATACATTTTTTTAATAAAATAATACAAATTGGAAATATCAAAATTGCCACATAGTTTTAAAAGTTTACATTTACTAAATTAAGCTGTATTATGAACATTTTCAATCAGCTCAGTTTAGCTGTATGGCTAGAGTAATCAATTCATTTGAGAATAATGTTAAAATTCTGAATTTGAGTTTTGTGAACATGAAACACAGGCCAAAGGGCTCTCCTGATACCCTAACCCAAATCCCTGGGCTAGGCCCTGGCAGGAATTACTCCATTTGTTGCTATTTTGACATTGCACATCAACAGACTTTGGAGCAGGCTGCCCCTTCTCAGAAGGCAAGCTCAGCATCTCTGACCATGGTCTCAATAAACATGATGGTCTCAACCTGATATAAGTCCTCATTAATAAACCAGCAGGACTTATTTCAATGTTTTATATCCAACCCCCCCGACACACTGGCCACACACAAGTGGCGAGTATATATGATATCACATACCTGAAGTAGAGGCCAAAAGAGCAAATGAAGAAAGCCAACTTGAGGTGAACATCTCCTGCTGGGATTGCCCCTGGCCCTAGTTCCCTCCCCACTACCTCATCCTGCTGGCTCACAGAGCCAGTAATATAAACTTACACCATCTAGCCATCTAGTGTAAGCTTAGAGAGGGGGTGACAACCAAGTAAACAGTGAAAGCATAAAAGAATTACCCTACTCTTATTGGAGGGAGAGAGACAGCAGGTTAGGATATGCCCTTCTTATTCAATGATGAATAAATGGATAAATTGTGAATTAACAGTAGATAAAACCCAAAACAAAAACAGAGCCTATGAAAAGAACTTGCAAGATAATAAGAGAAAATTATATCATGTAAGAGACGAACAGTTTTAAAAATTTTTTTAAAGGGTAAAGTTATAAACAAAAATTAATTAACTGTAAAGGAAAAATACAACCAAAAAATAGAATTAATAAATTAAAGACTTGGACCTTTTCAGGGAGAAAACAAAATGTATTAAAAGGTAGAGAAACATTTGGCAAGGGTAATTAAGGAATTCTCTGTTCCTTGAATGCCTGAAAGAAATTTACCTGTTAAATTGTCTGAGCCAGGCCCCAGAAAACATCCAGTTTTTCCTATAGCTATTGATTTATTGCTATTTTCTATGTTACTGGCTTATTTTTATATTGATTTTCCTATAAAATCTTTCATGTCATAAAAATTCTTAAATTTATTATGGCAGACTTTGCTATTGTAATTATCGTAAACACCCAGCATCATACAGCAGTGAAATAATAAATCACCATTTCCTAACTTGATGTTCTGAGGAACATTGATATGCCAAATGTTATTAGGGTGTTATAAGGGAAAATAGTTGTTCTTTACTCAAATAAGTTTAGGAAATGCTGAGTTAGATAAGATTAAATAGTTTTTACTCTTTTAAAGAACATACCCCTTTTAAAAAAATAATACTAGTCAAAATTTACTGCCTAATGACTCTCTAAGAGGGGCTATAGTATACAGCATTTTGCAAACTTATTTGACCATCTCCCAGAGGAATGGTTTTTCAAAAATGCAATTTAGAATTGCTGCAGCAAACACAGTCTGGTTAAAATGAGAAACAAGACAAGAATGCCACTTCCACTTTTCTTCTTTAGCACTATTCTGGAATTGTTTAACCCATGCCATCAGAACCTATGTTATAAATTTTGAAAATAACCTATCATTATAACTTATCATTGATATGATTGCTTACCAGGAAAAACTCAAAAGGATCAACTGAATGTCTCTGAATTTAATAGATTCCAGTAAACTGCCAACTTAAAATTAATCTATGAAAATACATTCTTCCCCTATATAGCAAAAATGACCACATAGGTAACACACTGAATAAGAGTTCCCAATTGCAGTATTGTTTCCCATATATCTGCATTACCTAGGAATACATTTATTACAACTTATATGGGACTTAAATAAATAAAACTCTCCTGAAGGATGTAAAAGCTTTTTAAAAATGAGGCAATATATCATGTTTCTGGAGAGCACTGTAATTCTGTACTTCTCACTATCGTATCAATTTAAGACAATCCTAATCAAATTCCCAATTTATTTTTTTTTGGGGGGGAGGGAAATCTAATAACTGTAAAGTTCATCTGGTAAAATAAACACGTTGGAATCATTAGAAAATTGTGAAAAATAAAAATAAATAAGATCAAAAGGAGGACTTGCCCTAAGAGATATGAAGTCATTTCTAACTCAATAACTACAGGCTGGTGTACTGGGGCTACAATGTTCAGTGGTACTAAAGAGAATTCAAACACAGAATAAAGTATATATATGTATGACATTGCAAATGGAGGGGGGGATGAGGACAATGAGATAAAAACCAGGTAACAACTGTCTACCCTTTGGGGGAAAAAAAAATTAGAATACCTAAATCTATACATCAAAATAATTCCAGACAGGGCAAAGGAACTTATTTTAAAAAACAAAACCATCAAAATTAGAGAAATACAGGATAAGATTTATATAATCTTGGGGTTGGCAATCCTTCTAAACATGATCCTAGGGCCAGAAGGCAAAAAGGAAAAGATTTATCCATTTTTAATTTTTTTATTTTTTTAGTCATTTTTAATGCATTTTTCCCTGTGCACAAGAGAAATAACTGATAGAATCAAAAGATACAGTTTCCTTTATACACAGCAGTTAAAAGTAATGCAAACGTCACATGACATTTTCAGTGAAAGTTACATTTCCAATTACAAATCAAAATGCGTATTAGGGTCTCTTTACGGGAGAAGCTGAGAAGGAAGTCTTAAAAAAAGCACTTTCCTGGTATTACTATACTGATCCTTCAGGCTGCACTAAGATTAAGATCATATACAATCAATTTGCAAATGTTGACACAATGTCACACTGTAAGTTTTCTGTACAATTAAATGTATACTTAGAGATACCAGGATAAACATTTCTACTATATTTTAACTGAACTTGCCTAGCCAACATTTCCACTGAGAAGTTTATCAAAGATGCTGTAAGATTCTACAAAATTGTGAGATATACCGAGCTCCAGAAATATTTCTTATATCCTTTCTCATTTTGGTTATACATATTCTGCTCAGAGATTCTGTTGTAATATTTCTAGATGTACAGTTCCAATTGTGCTTACTGTACTGTGTATAAATATAGCAAAAAAGATCAAATGGTATAAATCTTACAGCATTTTGCTAGCAAAAATACATGCCAAAGTCACAATAAGCAATATTGTACCACAAATTAGAGAGCTTCAATTAATTTATGTTTTTAATATTTTCATTCTACATTTAATTACTATCATAGGATAATGTTTAAAATGCAAATAAATTGGACATCTGTAGAACAAAACTTGTTCACCCAACTGTAAAGGTTGATACCTGTTTCCAAAACTCACAATAAAAGCAGAAGTGTTTGCATGCAACACCTTTGAGTGAAACGGCATTGATTCCCACCATTCAAAACAGAGAAGGAAGGAAGGAAGGAAGGAAGGAAGGAAGGAAGGAAGGAAGGAAAGAAGGGACGGAGGGAGGGAGGGAGGGAGGGAGGAAGGGAAGAGGGAAGGGAGGAGAGAAGGGAGGGAGGGAGGAAACAAAGAGGTAGGAAAGGACTCCACCTTAAAATGCATATTAAATTTATAACTAGACAGAGTTAAAAGAATCAAAGTGAAAGTAAAGTACAATTTTGTGTGTTTAAAGATTTAAGAGCCATTATCAAAAATAAGATACATTTTTTCAAGGTATAGAAATGTAATTACGATGGCTGGGAACCCAGCAGCCTCTCAATGGCTGCATTGATGTCGCCTCCTGTTGCTATTAGAGCCTGCAAGTTTGCTTCCCGGTTTAAGAACCCCATTGCGTTGAGCTGTTCCAGTTGTTGTTGAAATCTGACTTCTGGATTCGGCAGCTGCGGAGGATTTGCTCCAGCCAGAGCCTGCACCATTTGCTGAATGAACTGCTGGTTGGGTCCAGATTCCGATGTTGGGCTCGTAGTTTCACTGGGTGCAGAGCTAGATACAGTGGGCCCAGGGGGGGCGCCTGAGCCAGTGGAGCCAGGGGGACCTGCAGGGCCAGTGGGTCCTATGGGTCCAATGGGGCCTATGGGAGTAAACGGGACTATGGGGCCAATGGGGCCTATGGGTGTGACTGGGCCTACAGGGCCTATAGCTGTTCCCAGCACCCCCACCCCGACACCTGGAGTGAAGCTTGGAATGAGGCCAGGTGCTTCAGTGGCTAATGTCTGTAGCCCCTGCTGGATCTGCATTAAAGCCTGCATTGCTCTTGGGTTCGACATGGCTGAGAGTGTGTCTGGATTTTGCATCTGCTGCAGGAAAGCAGGGAGCTGTGGACGCATCTGCTCCTGAAGCTGAGGATTTGCAGTAAACACAGGGCTATTCAGCATCATCTGTGCAGCCAAATCTGGATTCTGGGTCAGCGACTGCATCATGCTTCTCATATAGGGTGCAGACAGCATATTCTGGATCAGCTGGGGGTTTTCAGTTATCTGTTGCAGCAAGCTCTGCATTCCTGGGGTGCTGAAGATGCTGGCGACATAATTAGCTGCAGCCACTGTGTTCCCCGTAGCACTGCTAGAGCTAGTGCCAGATCCACTGCCACTGCTCGTTGTTGTGCTGGTGGTCGCAGAACTCTGGGTAGCCGGTGGTGGCGCCCACGGATTGGGTAGTGGATCGCGATTTTCTGTGCGGGAAGGCTGCGTACCTTCCCCAGAGGAGGAACTGCTCCCCACCGAGGCAAACGGATTACCCCCAAACTGCTCTTGTGCGGCATTCAGCATGGGTTCTTGAATGTCAGTGTACATGCGCCGTAAAGCATTGTAGCCACCTGGGATGCTTTCAAGATTGCTGAGAGCCAGGTCTTGATTTCTCATCATTTCTTGCATCATAGCTGGATTCCTGGCGATTTCGAGGGTCTGCCTCATTATATCTGGGTTGTTGAGCAGGTGACTGATTTCTGGGTTTCTCTGAATCAATTGTTGCATCTGTGGATTGGCCATAATGAGCTGCCTCATCAGATCAGGATTCGAAAGCATGCTCTGAACAAAGGGATTTTCCATGATTTGGATCATCATCTCAGGGCTGGACAGGAGCTGCTGCTGCATCTGGTTCTGGAGCTCAGAGAAGTTGGTCGAGCTCAAGCCCAGGCTGCTAAGGCCTGCAAGTCCTCCCAGGCTCCCCAACCCAAACGGGTTGCTATTTGTGGAAATAGGTGTGGAGTTACTCCTGGGAGTCGACGCGGTGGTAGTATTAGTTCCCGCGGCATTACTAGGCTGGGTGGACTGGCCCTGAGGTCGGTTCTGGCTTTTGATGACAAGATGAACAGTCAGTCCATCATGGATGCCATGCTGAATCAAGGTATCTTGATCTTTTAAGATTTTTCCGGCAAAAATCAGCACTAGCTGATCCGTTTGGGATTTGAAGCGTTTCGAAATCGCTTCCTTAAACTGCTGGACTGAGCTGTTCTCGGGCACTGCGAACTCCTCTTTCTCTTTGGGGGTCTTCACAGTGACTTTGATAATTTTGGGCTCCGCCGGGGCAGAGGCAGGGCCTTGGGCCGCAGCAGAGCCGCGGGAGGGGCGCGGGGGGCCGCTGCTCTCGCCGTTCTCAGCCATGGCGGCCGCAGTGACGCAGGCAGACAGGGAAGGCGCGGGCGGGCGGGCGGGCGAGAGAGAGAGCGAGGGAAGAAGGAAGGAAGGAGGCACCGCCGCAGCAGGCTGGGCCGGGCTGGGCGGGGAGCGCGGAGCACGGTACCTCTGTGTTGAAGACAGCAGATCCCTGGTCCTCCGGTGGAGAGAGGGCTCCGAGTAGGCCGCGGGCCGAGGTCTTGCCGCTCAGATCTCTGGGCCGCCGCCGCCGCCGCCGCCGCCGCCGCCGCCGCCGTGTGATCCCACCGCGCGGTCTCCCAGCAGCTCCCGCAGCTGCTCCGCCCGCTCCTCCCCGCCCCTTCCCCTCCCCCAGTTCCGCGCTCGCCTCCCCGCCCCCCTCTGCTGACGCGGCGCCAGGCCCAGGATGATAGAGTCGACTCGGTCAAAATTAAAAACTTATGTACTGAAAAAAAAAAAAAGATGACGGAGAGAGAGAGAAACAGAGAGAAAGAAACAAAGGGACAACAGAAGACAAAAGAGAGGGAAGGAAGGAGGAAGAGAGGAAAGGGAGCCAGCTTCTATAAAGGACATTAAAGACTAATGAGAATATATATATATATATATATATATACACATACCATCAGGCAGTGAAGTGAAAAGATGAAAGCCTGAATCAAACCGACCCGAAGTAAAAGATCAAAAATGAGAACCAAAGAACTCTGACAAAGCAAAAAGGAAAAGATGAACACCCCCCCTTGGGGGAAGGGAAGAGGACTGGGCAAGAGCCTGCATTTTACAAAAAAAGTGCAAATGGCCAATGGGCGTATAAAAGGATGATTAAGCTCACTAGCAATCAAAGAATTTCAAATTAAAACAATGAGATTCTTCTTCTGTCTTATATTGGCAAAGATGAAAAATAATAATAAACCTTATCATTGAGAGAGAGCTGAGAAAATGAACTGTCATGCCAATTGAAGTGTAAGTTGTTATCTTAAGGCAATTTTAACATATATGTAAACATTTTAAATATTTCCACCTTTATTTGGAAATGCCTAATTTAGAGACTTCACCTATGAAAATAATTGGATAAGGACACAAAAATACATATGTATAAAATGTACGTGCACTGCAGCATTAAAAAAATTATTTTAAAAGATAATCAGTGTCTCTTTACACAGGATTGGTCAGATATATTATGATATTACCATACAAAAAAATAATATTCACTGTTTAAGAAATGGGTGGTTAATTTGTATGGTAAAAAGTGTACATGAAATAAATGGTAGTTACAGGGAAATTACAGAGTATTTTCACTTTCAGTTTTATATATGTCCATACAGTTAGAAATTATACAATCACATATGTTTCAGTACCAAAAAATACAGTAAGTATATTTTTATTTTAAAACTATTTTTTATAAACAGTTTGTATGTGTAAACTGTCTTTAAAGACAATGTATGTGTATGTATAAAAAGAAACCTGGGGGCTTCCCTGGTGGCGCAGTGGTTGAGAGTCTGCCTGCCAGTGCAGGGGACACGGGTTGGAGCCCTGGTCTGGGAAGATCCCTTAAAAAAAAAAAAAAAAAGAAACCTGGAACACTATACACAAGTATGTTAATGGTGGTTATTACTTGGTGCTAAAATTATGAATAACTGTTCCTTTTTTTTCTGCTGAGTTGGGTCTTCGTTGCTGCATGAGGGCTTTCTCTAGTTGCGGCAAGCGGGGGCTACTCTTCGTTGTGGTGCACGGGCTTCTCATTGCAGTGGCTTCTCTTGTTGCGAAGCACGGGCTTTAGACGCACGGCCTTCAGTAGTTGTGGCACGCGGCTCAGTAGTTGTGGCACGCAGTCTCTAGAGCGCAGGCTCAGTAGTTGTGGCACAGGGCTTAGTTGCTCCTCAGTATGTGGAATCTTCCCAGACCAGGGATCAAACCCGTGCCCCCTGCATTGGCAGGCAGATTCTTAACCACTGTGCCAACAGGGAAGTCCCCTGTTCCTTTTTTTAAAATAAAATTTAAAAATTTCTGATGGCTTTTATAAGTATGCACTGCGTTTACAACTTTTAAAAATGAGAAGGTATTTTGGTGAGAAATTATAGGTAGAAATTGACAGGCACACAATAGTAGTGGCAGCTATTAACACATGTATCTAATTTAGTTACAGATTAAGTAGGAGAAATAAAGATCTAGCTCTTGAATAATAGAATGAATAATTTCAAATTTATGTATAAATTTCTAATTCTGGTTTATACCGTGCAAAAAAGTACCTTTTCCCCATAGTATCCAGTCAACATTTAATAGCATTTAGGCCACAAATGCTTTAGTAAATCTCAAGATAAGAAAAAAATATAGGTATATGATGTCTCTCAATAGGGGGATGGATTAATATAGTGTGATTAATGTGATTATTAGAATACAGAAGATAAAAGGAATGAACTAGATCTAAATATATTTATATATATAGATCTCAAAAACCTAATTAATTAGCAAAACACTCTATGGTGTTTATAGATGCATTCATATGTATGTGAAGCTATTGAAAATATACTAGAATGATTCATACCAAATTTGCACCCATGAGGAAGAGGAAATGAAATAGGACACAGGACAGTAATTAAAAGGAAATTTAATTAAATCTCTAAAAATATATTTTCTCTTTTAAATGGAAGCGAATATGGCAGAATAACAAGAGTTAATTCTAGGTGGTAGCGATATGAGTATTTGTTATAATACTATTTTTTATTTTTTTTAGATTTTTAATTTTCTCAAAAAAGAAAAAAAATTAAGAAAGTATCACAGGTCATCTTCCTTGATCTCAGTAGAACAAAACTAGATATTAATAATGAAACTGTGAATGAAAAACTCAACCACTTGAAAATTAAAACAGAATTAAGCACTTTTGGGACAAAGTGCAAATCAAAGTTCTTATTAGAGTGAATTTAGAAAAATAATGATAATAAGAACATAAACATTCATAATTATGATGGGATTTCCCTATTTGTGATCTGAGGATCTCATTCAAAAATACGGATTTCTAGACCCCACTCCAAACCTACCAAAATATAAGTGGTGCTCAGGAATCTGCATTCTTATCAAGCTTCAATTTAGTGGTATTTGATTTAACTATGTGAATGAGCTCAGAGTCAAATGTATACACTCAAAGATCTTAAATACCAAAGAATAGAGAGAGAAAAAATTAATTAGGCTTTCAAATAAAGAGGACAACAGAAAAAAGAGGGAAGCAGGGTGATGGCTACAAAATGATAAAAATCAAACATTAATGACTTAACAGACTCAAAAAATGAAATTTGCTAAGGAAATCTAAGAAGGTCTTTGAAGAACAAGTCAAATAGATAAATCATTATAATTAGGTGATTCTCTTACAAGTCTCTCACCAAGGAACACAGCACGGGCAAAAGCACACTCATCCTCTTCCTGAATTCTCCTAAAAGCACATTTCTTTTTTTTTTTTTTTTTTTCCTACTGTAAGCTCTTTATCCCTGGTGGTGCAATGGTTAAGAATCCACCTGCCAATGCAGGGGACACGGGTTCGATCCCTGCTTCAGGAACATCCCACATGCCACGGAGCAACTAAGCCCGTTTGCCACAACTACTGAATCCCACACACCTAGAGCCCGTGCTCCGCAACAAGAGAAGCCACCGCAATCAGAAGCCCGCACACCACAACGAAGGGTAGCCCCTGCTCACCACAACTAGAGAAAGCCCACACGAAGCAATGAAGACCCAACACAGCCAAAAATAAATAAATTTAAAAAAAAAAAACAATAAATAGCAATCATCCTGAGTTCTTCCATAGAGGGTAATTTCTGAGAAACTGAAAGACTTTGTCAAAGAGGTCTCCCCATGGGAGGTGGAGGAAGACCACAGTTTGGGCTCAGTAGATAGAGATTTAGTGTTATTTTGGCCATTGTTTTCTCTCTCCACCCCAGATTTATTGAGATATAGTTGACATATAACACTGTGTAAACTTAAGGTGTACAGCCCATTGATTTGATATACGTATATATTGAAAAATGATTACCATTGCAGCATTATCAGGTCACATAATGACCTTTTCTTTTTTGTGGTGAGAACATTTAAGATCTATTCTCTTAGCAACTTTCAAGTATACAATACAGCATTATTAACTATAATCACCATGCTGTACATTAGATCCCTGGAACTTATTCATCTCGTAACTGGAAGTTCATAGCCTTTGACCAACATCTCCCCAATTCCCCTCATCTCCCAGCCCCTGGTAACCACCATTCTACCCTCTGTTTCAACGAGTTTGGCCAAAAGCACATTATCTTGAATTCTCTTCATTTATCTTATAAATCATGTTATTTTTTGCATTTTAGTCCAAAATATATCCACTTTAATGTTTTAAATTACAACTAAATAAAATTAGCATTCCAGCAGTTAAATGAACATGCCTTTGTTAGTGAGAAGCACAACATTAATCAGCTGAAACTTAAGAAAAGAGCAACAAGGTAATTACATGAAAACTAGAATTCCATGAGTAGATTTAATCACAGATAAAGGGTATATTTTTGAGAATCATGAGAAAAGACTTTGTGCAAATCTTTGCTAATGACAAAGAAAAATGGATCACTGTATTACTTTTCTAGGAAGGTGTACATGACCAAAGTATATTCAAGAAGTAGAAAACCTTAACAGGTCACGTAAGAAACTTGTAAGAAAAAAAAATAAGAAATGAAATAATTAACTATTTTAAAATCAGCTTTCTTATCAAGGTGGCAACGAAGCCTATGCTTTTACCTCCTATCTTTACCAAATACCATTGAACTGACAAAAATGACATGAGAAACACAATAAATCCCTAACATGTTGGAAAGGTGGAAAGAGTGAAACTTTCCATGAATCCATGAATCTTCATCTTAAATGCCAAAATAAATTCTAGATAAAAAATGAAATCATACAATTTGCAGAAAACTATTGTAGCAAATATTTATATAACCTTGGTTTGGTTATGGCCTTTCTAAAACAAAAAAAAAACATAAATGGAAAGATAGACAGATTTCCTAAGGATTTTTAAAATTCTATATGTCAAAAATACAATAAAAATTAAGAGGTTAAAGTCAAACTAAAAGAAATTGCAACATTTATAACACATGAAGTCTTAATATTCTTGACATAACACACTTCTTACAAATCATTTTTTTAAATGAACACCATAAGAGAAAAATAGACAGAAGACATTAGTATGTTAATGTCACAAAAGGGGAAAAAAGAGTCAGGAAGGAAGGAAGGAAGGAAAAGGGAGGGAGGAAAGAAAAAGAAAAAAATGTTATCTTCTTTAAGTAAAAAAATACAAGTTAATATAACTGAAATATTTTGTCTATTAAATTAAAGAGAACAATATAATATTCAGTCCTGACATAGTCAGTCTAGACTGCCTAGCTTCAAATCCTGGTTCCACTACTTCCACTTGTTCACTACATGATGTTGGGCAAGTAATTTAACCTTTCTGTGCCTTGATATTCGTCATCTGTGAAATGAGCTTTCTGGAAATCAAATAAATTAACATATGTCAAGCACTTAGAACAATGCCCCATTCATAGTAAGCACTATATGAATAATATTATTGTTCTTATTATTAGAGGAAACAGGACCTCATTCCTACTGGGAATTAGGTTACTTGGTAGGTTCAACTTATCTGAAGGACAATTTGCTAATAAACACCAAAAGCTTAATAAAACATGCAGACAATTTTACTGAGTAATTCTTCTTTAGGAATTTATCCTGAGGAAGTAATTTCTGTTGTTGGGGTCTTGAAGTGATTGTACTAATTAAATGGAGTATATCTACAGAATTTAAGGGAAATCCTATGGTTGCTCCCCACTCCTACTGATGCACATAGGGGCAAATAATACAAGCAGAACTAGAGAGACAGCAGGGTGGTACAATGGCAAGAGCCTAGACTTAAGCCAAAAAGACCAGGATTTCAACTCTGGCTTGGTCACTTATGGCTGTATGATCTTAGTGCAGTTCATTTCATTTTTCTGAATCTCAGTTTCTTCATCAGCAAAACTGGGACTAACATGCATACATTTCACAGTTGTAGTAAATACATGATAGAGACATCAATTGCTCTGACACACCCTCTCTTCTGAAATAAAACAAATGAAATAAATTTACCCTTGGTAAAAAAAAAAAAAAAAAAAAAAAAAAAAACAGAAACAAAAACAAAAGCAAAAAAACCAGTAAAGGATCAGACCAAAGATAGTCTACCTGGCAGATACATATTATGTTCTAGAGATGTATATTCAAATCATCTATCATTCTTGTTCTAAATCTATAGTACCTGTAATCTCCTAATAATCTTGATTTTTCATTTAGTTTGCATATAAAAAAGAATGAACAAGTCAGGCTTTCTTGAATGTTCAGAAATTCTGGTGCTATATACCCACTTTAAGCTTTAGCACATGAATTACAAACTGGCAACTCATAGACTGGCTTTGGCCTGCCAACACCTAATACTTGGCAAATTTCCCATACGAATCCACATTTCAAGCTTTTCTTTTAAAACTGGATGATATGGCTATATTAGACTAATACACTTGAAGGGCCACAGTTTGACTGGAGCTGAGTAGTGGCTGTCCCTTTTAGACAAGGCATGTGCTCTGACTCTACCAAGTCCACTTTATTAAATTGCTTATCTAGTTGGTCCCATAGGCATTGGAGTTTTTTGACCCTTTCTGGAAGAGTTCAAGCCATCCCTTCCCTCATTCTATCTTCTGAATGGTAGAAGCACTGAAGCACTGAGGTGAGTTGCAAAATCCAAGAACACACTTGTGTCACTTTATTAGAATGTGGGCTATTCACCCTGGGGGGGAGTATAAATATGTCTGTATTGGCACAAACACTCCATCGATGATGGTGACGATGAAGAGGATGATGATAGCAGCCAATACTTACTTTTCCTTCAGTTTATCTTTCCATGTCATTTACCATCAGAGCTATGAGACTTCCAACTGAACACTGGGAACTTCCAACTGAACACTGGGAGTTGAGCAGGATATGAGATGGGGTTGAATGAAGCCTATTTCCTACAAACAAGAAATAGGGGACAAAGAAAGGCTTTTGTGCCTGGGAGCCCACAGGTTTCTGCTCGATTTCAATGGTAAAAATCAGTTGTTCCACCAGATACAGCAGTGGTAGCAGTATTATCTATGGCAAGTCTTCAAATTGAGTTTGTCTACACAAAGCCTTTTCAAACAGTAGGAGGATAAATATAGTAGCTTAAAGAGAATCAATTTCTAGATACTCAATTTCCATATAGCTTCTTTCCTAAAATTGATCTGCTAGAAAATGTCCCTTTTTGCAATTTACCTTTTCCCGCTTTACAAAATAAAGGCATACTTCTGTCATTCATCTAAGATTTGACAATATTGCATTGCCTCTGGGGATGAAAACCTTGAGTTTGTTTACAAAGGGAAAATTTGAAGTACATATTGGTGTCCACACTGAGAAAGTGAATGACTCTAAACACTACGTAATAAATCATTTTGCAAGTCTGTAATTTCCAATTCTTTGTCTTGGACAAAATTGAAGGAGGACCTAATTGAATTGTCAGCTGATAAATGATTAAAATGATTTATGAAGATGGATAATTATGTGATTTTTGGCCTATTATCTGCAAGGAAATTAAAGATGGAAGGAAATTACTATAATAAAATCCTTTAATCCCCATCTATTCATTTATTTATTATATATTTTAGTGCTTATATCAATAAAAATTTTAAAGGAAAAAAATTGCTAGCAATGAGTACTATTCATGTTTGGTTAAATAAAATAATAGGGAAAAAATCCCTCAAATGAATATTCAATTAAATTTTAACTTTTTACTTTTTAAAATTTACAAAGATTGGTGATGCATTTATATTATTTTGATCAATCATATACTGACAATAATTGAATGATAAATTAATAAGGAACAGTTTTTAACCTTTAAAATTAATTTTAACTTAAATAGTTTTTGAGGTAGGGAAATATGATACAGTGATCAATGAAAGGCTTTTTAACAAAAAATATATAAAATTAGGACAAAAATTCTGGGGTGATAATAAATGGAACTATACATTAGAGGAAAAAAAGAAACAATATAAATTATCCAATAGTTAAAGAAAATTATTTTAATGTATTTTAAAAACAAATGATGAGGGGGAAGTGTAAGCTGGGACGAAGTGAGAGAGTGGCATTGACATATATACACTACCAAATGTAAAATAGCTAGCTAGTGGGAAACAGCCACATAGCACAGGGAGATCAGCTCGGTGCTTTGTGTCCACCTAGAGGGATGGGATAGGGAGGGTGGTAGGGAGACTCAAGAGGGAGGAGATGGGGATGCATGTATATGTATAGCTGATTCACTGTTATACAGCAGAAACTAACACACCATTGTAAAGCAATTATACTCCAATAAAGATGTTAAAAAAAAAAAACAAAAAAAAACAAAAAAAACAAATGATAGCTGATCTCAAATTGCTACAGTATTTAGATTCTGTTGGGTATATTTAAGAGAGTAACAGTTTATTTCAAAATGTCAGTATTCATAATACTTCAAAATCTACATTTTTGCAATTTAAGTATATGATGACAAACTTTATTTCTTAAGGAAGTATAGGTGATTTACAATATTATATTAGTTTCAGGTGTACAGTGTAGAAATTCAGTATTTTTAGCAATTAGGATATTACAAGATAATGGCTATAATTCCCTTTGGTATACAGTATATCCTGTTGTTTATACATTTTATACATAGTAGTTTGTCTCTGTTAATCCCATAACCCGAATTTATCCCTCCCACCTTCTCTCTCCCTTTTGGTAACCACAAGTTTGCTTTCTATATCTGTGAGATTATTTCTGTTTTGCATATACATTCCCTTGTATTTTTTTAAAATCCATATATAAGTGATACCATACAGTATTTATCTTTTTCTGTCTGATGTATTTCAATAAGAATCATGCTCTCTAAATCCATCCACATTGCTGCAGACGGTAGCATTTCATACTTTTTTATGGCTAGTATTCCATTTTATGTATATATACCACATCTTCTTAATCCAGTCGTATGTTGATGGGCACGTGGGTTGCTCCTGTGTCTTGGCTGTTCTAAGTAGTGTTACTATGAACACTGAGGTACATGTATCTTTTTGAATTAATGTTTTCACTTTTATGGGTATATAGCCATATAACCTCCATACCGTTTTCCATAGTGGTTGCACCAATTTACATTCCCACCAACAGAGTACAAGGGTACCCTTTTTTCCACATAGTCTCCAACATTTGTTATTTGTAGGCTTTTTGATGATAGGCATTCTGAAAGGTGCCAGGTGATATCTCATTGTTGTTTTGATTTGCATTTCTCCAATAAATAGTGATGTTGAGCATCTTTTCATGTGCCTGTTAGTCAACTGTGTGTCTGTTTTTGGAAAAATGTCTATTCAGGTCATCTGCCCATTTTTTAATTGAGTTGATTTTTTTTTTGATATTGAGTTGTATAAGCTGTTTGTATATTTTGAATATTAACCCTTTGTCAGTGCATCAATGGCAAATATTTTCTCCCATTCCATAGGTACTCTTTTCTTTTGTTGATAGATTCATTTACTGTGTAAAATCTTTTAAGTTTAGTTAGGTTCCATTTGCTTATTTTTGCCTTTATTTCATTTGCCTTAGGAGACTGATCCAAGAAAATATTGCTACCATTTATGTCAGAGAGTGTTCAGCCAATGTTCTCTTCTAAGAGTTTTATGGTTTTCTGTCTTACATTTAGGTCTTTAAAACATTTTGAGTTTATTTATGTATATGGTGTGAGGGAATGTTCTAATCTCATTGTTTTACATGTGGCAGTCCAATTTTCCCAGCACCACTTTTTGAAGAGATGGTCTTTTCTCCACTGTATGTTCTTACATTCTTTGTCATAGATTAATTGACCATAGAGGCATGGGTTTATTTCCAGGCTCTCTTCTCTTTTCCATTGATCTATGTGTTTGTTTTGGTGCCAATACCATGCTTTTTTTGATTAGTGTAGCTTTGTAGTATATTCTGAAGTATGGGCGGGTTACACCAGCAGCTGTGTTCTTTTTTCTCAAGATTGCTTTCCTAATCTTGGGTCTTTTGTGGTTTCATATAAACTTTAGGATTATTTGTTCTAGTTCTGTGAAAAATGGCATGGGTATTTTGATAGGGATTCCATTAAATCTGTAGATTGTTTTGGATAATGTGGCCATTTTAACAATATTAATTCTTCTAATCCAAGAGCATGGGATATTGTCCCATTTTTTTTAGCTTCAATTTCTTTCATCAGAGTTTTATAGTTTTCAGAGTATAAGTCTTTCACATCCTTGGTTAAATTTATCCCTAGTATTTTATTCTTTTTTTTTTTTTAATTGCGGTAGAGTTGATTACAATATTCTGTTCATTTCAGATGTACAGCACAGTGATGCACAATTTTTAAAAGTTACCAGTCACACATTTTTAAACTTATTTTTTTTTCTGTTTTTTTTGGTTTGTTTGTTTGTTTTCTTGATTTACATTAAGTTCTTTTTACATAAATTTACATCACATTTTTAAAATTCAAACAGAAAGTCACAAAAATTATAATCATCCTCATCAGTTCACGCAGTCCCATGTAATTAAACTTTTTTTCATCTTGACCTTTTGTTAGCACTTTTATGAATACATCATTTTTCCATTAGAGTTCTGAAAATGCTTAGTCAGTTCAGCAGTATAGTCAGTTACCAGAAACCTGTACTTGTCAGAGTCTTTTCCATGAATTCCTTGAAGATGAAACCCTTCTATAGGAACATTTCTGCAAAAGCATCAGAGTACACACAGAACTGCCTGTAAATGACAAAAGACTTAAAAATGACCATGGTTAAAGATTTCATGAAAGTTCATAATAATTCAATTGACAAGGAAATTTAGTTATTTCTGAGATATATATTTTAAAGTAATAACTAGAATTATGACTTATAACATTATACCAGAACATATAAGATTTTTAAGAATTTCATGTAATGTCTGAAACATTTATATTAACATATTTCCATACAAATAACCCAAAGAAAGTCTAGTATTAGTTTTTTTTTTACTTTTGAATTTTATTTTATTTATTTTTTTATACAGCAGGTTCTTATTAGTCATCAATTTTATACACATCAGTGTATACATGTCAATACCAATCGCCCAATTCAGCACACCACCATCCCCAACCCCCCATGGTTTTCCCCCCTTGGTGTCAATACGTTTGTTCTCTACATCTGTGTCTCAATTTCTCCCATGCAAACTTCTTCATCTGTACCATTTTTCTAGGTTCCACATACATGCGTTAGTATATGATATTTGTTTTTCTCTTTCTGACTTACTTCACGCTGTATGACAGTCTCTAGGTCCATCAACGTCTCAACAAATGACTCACTTTCTTTAATCCAATTGGAGATTTTTTTGTGTGTATGGTGTTAGCGAGTGTTCTAATTTCATACTTTTACATGTACCTGCCCAGTTTTACCAGCACCACTTATTGAAGAGGCTGTCTTTTCTCCACTGTATATGCTTACCCCCTTTATCAAAGATAAGATAACCATATGTGTGTGGGTTTATCTCTGGGCTTTCTATCCTGTTCCATTGATCTATATTTCTGTTTTTGTGCCAGTACCATACTCTCTTGATTACTGTATCTTTGTAGTACAGTCTGAAGTCAGGGAGCCTTATTCCTCCAGCTCCATTTTTCGTTCTCAAGATTGCTTTGGCTATTCGAGGTCTTTTGTGTTTCCATACAAATTGTGAAATGTATTCTTCTAGTTCTGTGAAAAATGCCAGTGGTAGTTTGATAGGGATTGCACTGAATCTGTAGATTGCTTTCAGTAGTATAGTCATTTTCACAATGTTGATTCTTCCAATCCAAGAACATGGACTATCTCTCCATCTATGTGTGTCCTCTTTAATTTCTTTCATCAGTCTCTTATAATTTTCTGCATACAGGTCTTTTGTCTCCTTAAGTAGGTTTTTTTAAACATCTTTATTGAAGTATAATTGCCTTACAATGGTGTGTTAGCTTCTGCTTTATAAAAAAGTGAATCAGTTATACAGATACAATATGTTCCCATATCTCTTCCCTCTTGCATCTCCCTCCCTCCCACCCTCCCCATCCCACCCATCTAGGTGGTCACAAAGCACCGAGCTGATCTCCCTGTGCTATGCGGCTGCTTCCCACTAGCTATCTATTTTACATTTGGTAGTGTATATATGTCCATGCCACTCTCTCACCCTGTCACATCTCACCCCACCCCCTCCCCATATCCTCAAGTCCATTCTCTAGTAGGTCTGTGTCTTTATTCCCGTCTTGCCACTAGGTTCTTCATGGCCTTTTTTTTTTTCCCTTAGATTCCGTATATATGTGTTAGCATACTGTATTTGTTTTTCTCTTTCTGACTTACTTCACTCTGTATGACAGACTCTAACTCCATCCATGTGATTACAAATACCTCCATTTCATTTCTTTTTATGGCTGAGTAATATTCCATTGTATATATGTGCCACATCTTCTTTATCCATTTATCTGTCGATGGACATTTAGGTTGCTTCCATGTCCTGGCCATTGTAAATAGAGCTGCAATGAACATTTTGGTACATGACTCTTTTTGAACTATGGTTTTCTCAGGGTATATGCCCAGTAGTGGGATTGCTGGGTCGTATGGTAGTTCTATTTGTAGTTTTTTCAGGAACCTCCATATTGTTCTCCATAGTGGCTGTATCAATTTACATTCCCACCAACAGTGCAAGAGGGTTCCCTTTCCTACACACCCTCTCCAGCATTTATTGTTTCTAAATTTTTTGATGATGGCCATTCTGACCGGTGTGAGATGATATCTCATTGTAGTTTTGATTTGCATTTCTCTAATGATTAATGATGTTGAGCATTCTTTCATGTGTCTGTTGGCAATCTGTATATCTTCTTTGGAGAAATGTCTATTTAGGTCTTCTGCCCATTTTTGGATTGGGTTGTTCGTTTTTTTGTTATTGAGCTGCATGAGCTGCTTGTAAATCTTGGAGATGAATCCTTTGTCAGTTGCTTCATTTGCAAATATTTTCTCCCATTCTGAGGGTTGTCTTTTGGTCTTGTTTATGGTTTCCTTTGCTGCGCAAAAGCTTTTAAGTTTCATTAGGTCCCATTTGTTTATTTGTGTTCTTATTTCCATTTCTCTGGGAGCTGGGTCAAAAAGAATCTTGCTGTGATGTATGTCATAGAGTGTTCTGCCTATGTTTTCCTCTAAGAGTTTGATAGTGTCTGGCCTTACACTTACGTCTTTAATCCATTTTGAGTTTATTTTTGTGCATGGTGTCAGGGAGTGTTCTAATTTCATACTTTTACATGTATCTGTCCACTTTTCCCAGCACCACTTATTGAAGAGGCTGTCTTTTCTCCACTGTATATGCTTGCCTCCTTTATCAAAGATAAGGTGACCATATGTGTGTGGGTTTATCTCTGGGCTTTCTATCCTGTTCCATTGATCTATATTTCTGTTTTTGTGCCAGTACCAAACTGTCTTGATTACTGTAGCTTTGTAATATAGTCTGAAGTCAGGGAGCCTGATTTCTCCAGCTCCATTTCTCGTTCTCAAGATTGCTTTGGCTATTCGGGGTCTTTTGTATTTCCATCCAAATTGTGAAATTTTTTCTTCTAGTTCTGTGAAAAATGCCAGTGGTAGTTTGATAGGGATTGCATTGAATTTGTAGATTGCTTTGGGTAGTAGAGTCATTTTCACAATGTTGATTCTTTCAATCCAGGAACATGGTATATCTCTCCATCTATTTGTATCATCTTTAATTTCTTTCATCAGTGTCTTATAATTTTCTGCATACAGGTCTTTTGTCTCCTTAGGTAGGTTTATTCCTAGATATTTTATTCTTTTTGTTGCAATGGTAAACGGGAGTGTTTTCTTAATTTCACTTTCAGATTTTTCGTCATTAGTGTATAGAAATGCAAGAGATTTCTGTGCATTAATTTTGTATCCTGCTACTTTACCAAATTCATTGATTAGCTCTAGGAGTTTTCTGGTAGCATCTTTAGGATTCTCTATGTATAATATCATGTCATCTGCAAACAGTGACAGCTTTACTTCTTCTTTTCCGATTTGGATTCCTTTTATTTCTTTGTCTTCTCTGATTGCTGTGGCTAACACTTCCAAAACTATGTTGCATAATAGTGGTGAGAGTGGGCAACCTTGTCTTGTTCCTGATCTTAGTGGAAATGATATCAGTTTTTCACCATTGAGGACAATGTTGGCCATGGGTTTGTCATATATGTCCTTTATTATTATGTTGAGGAAAGTTCCCTCTATGCCTACTTTCTGCTGGGTTTTTTTCATAAATGGGTGTTGAATTTTGTCGAAAGCTTTCTCTGCATCTACTGAGATGATCATATGGTTTTCTCCTTCAATTTGTTAATATGGTGTATCACGTTGATTGATTTGCGTATATTGAAGAATCCTTGCATTCCTGGGATAAACCCCACTTGATCATGGTGTATGATCCTTTTAATGTGCTGTTGGATTCTGTTTGCTAGTATTTTGTTGAGGATTTTTGCATCTATGTTCATCAGTGATATTGGCCTGTAGTTTTCTTTTTTTGTGACATCTTTGTCTGGTTTTGGTATCAGGGTGATGGTGGCCTCGTAGAATGAGTTTGGGAGTGTTCCTCCCTCTGCAATATTTTGGAAGAGTTTGAGAAGGATAGGTGTTAGCTCTTCTCTAAATGTTTGATAGAATTCACCTGTGAAGCCATCTGGTCCTGGGCTTTTCTTTCTTGGAAGGTTTTTAATCACAGTTTCAATTTCAGTGCTTGTGATTGGTCTGTTCATATTTTCTATTTCTTCCTGGTTCAGTCTTGGCAGTTTGTGCATTTCTAAGAATCTGTCCATTTCTTCCAGGTTGTCCATTTTATTGGCATAGAGTTGCTTGTAGTAATCTCTCATGATCTTTTGTATTTCTGCAGTGTCAGTGGTTACTTCTCCTTTTTCATTTCTAATTCTATTGATTTGAGTCTTCTCCCTTTTTCTCTTGATGAGTCTGGCTAATGGTTTATCAATTTTGTTTATCTTCTCAAAGAACCAGCTTTTAGTTTCATTGATTTTTGCTATTGTTTCCTTCATTTCTTTTTCATTTATTTCTGACCTGATCTTTATGATTTCTTTCCTTCTGCTAGCTTTGGGGTTTTTTTGTTCTTCTTTCTCTAATTGCTTTAGGTGCAAGGTTAGGTTGTTTATTCGAGATGTTTCTTGATGTAGGCTTGTATTGCTATAAACTTCCCTCTTAGCACTGCTTTTGCTGCGTCCCATAGGTTTTGGGTCGTCGTATCTCCATTGTCATTTGTTTGTAGATATTTTTTGATTTCCCCTTTGATTTCTTCAGTAATCAGTTCGTTATTAAGTAGTGTATTGTGTAGCCTCCATTTGTTTGCATTTTTTACACATCTTTTCCTGTAATTGATATCTATTCCCATAGCGTTGTGGTTGGAAAAGATACTTGATACGACTTCAATGTTCTTAAATTTACCAAGGCTTGATTTGTGACCCAAGATATGATCTATCCTGGAGAATGTTCCATGAGCACTTGAGAAAAATATGTATTCTGTTGTTTTTGGGTGGAATGTCCTATAAATATCAATTAAGTCCATCTTGTTTAATGTATCATTTAAAGCTTGTGTTTCCTTCTTTATTTTCATTTTGGATGATCTGTCCATTGGTGAAAGTGGGGTGTTAAAGTCCCCTACTATGATTGTGTTGCTGTCGATTTCCCATTTTATGGCTGTTAGTATTTGCCTTATGTACTGAGTTGCTCCTATGTTGGGTGCATAAATATTTCCAATTGTTATACCTTCCTCTTGGATCGATCCTTTGATCATTATATAGTGTCCTTCTTTGTCTCTTGTAATAGTCTTTATTTTAAAGTCTATTTTGTCTGATATGAGAATTGCTACTCCAGCTTTCTTTTGATTTCCATTTGCATGGAATATCTTTTTCCATCCCCTCACTTTCAGTCTGTATGTGTCTCTAGGTCTGAAGTGGGTCTCTTGTAGACAGCATATATACAGGTCTTGTTTTTGTATCCATTCAGCCAGCCTGTGTCTTTTGGTGGGAGCATTTAATCCATTTACATTCAAGGTAATTATCGATATGTATGTTCCTATTCCCATTTTCTTAAATGTTTTGGGTTTGTTATTGTAGGTGTTTTCCTTCTCTTGTGTTTCTTTTTTTTCTTTTTCTTTTTTTTTTTTTATTTCTCAATTTACTTTTATTATGGGTGGGTTTCATTCTCTGTTCATAGGCTTATTAGCTGTTTGTGTTTCTTTTTATGTGAATTGCCTGTTCTTTTCCTCTTCCCACATTTTCGCTGGACTCTTCTTTTTTTTTTTTTAATTTAGGAACTCTGTTAAAAAAAATTACCCCTTTTTTCAATGTGCGACAAATATTTTCCCCCCAACTTGCCTTTTGCCTTTTGGTATTGCCCATGCTACTTTTCTTTTTTTTTTTTTTTTAGATTTTAAAGTAAAAATTTATTGATTTGATTTCAGATTCTATATCTTGTTGAGCTTTGGTGCGGTATCAAAGAAGAATATCTACAATTATGTGAAAACACTATTAAAATACACTTCTCTTTTCCAACTACATATCTGTGTAAAGTCACATATTTTTCATATACTTCAACCAAAACAACGTATCACAACAGTGATTGCAGATACAGGTGTCTATTAAGCAAGACATTAATTTACAAAAATGTAAAACAATGCCGTGATTCTTTTTTCTTTTGAAATGTGCAATTTATTTTTATTTATTTATTTCTTTTTAATTTTTTGGCCTCACCCTGAGGCATGTGGGATCTTAGTTTCCCCAACCAGGGATCCAACTCGCGGCCCCTGCACTGGAAGGCGGAGTCTTAACCACTGGACCACCGGGGAAGTCCCAATGCTATGATTCTTTTTTTTTTTTTTTTTACAAGGTGGTAGAATTTTAATTCAGCACTGTTAATTCTTATAGTCAGAAAATAATAGCATTTTTCAATGAAAATGAAAATTCCATTGTTTTTAAAAATACTGTCTGGAACTTGATATTATCTCAGAAACCAAATTCTGAAGAAGAATTTTGCATTTCTTTTGTTTTATCCAATTCAACCTTAATGTGGAACTACCATGGAAAAGAAAAGAAAGCAAATTATGCATATGTTGGGAATAGCTTGTTAGAAACCCATTAACTTTTAACTATCAGGATTTTAACGATTGACGGTATTAGGTTACAGCTGTCACTTAAGAAAATTGCAAATGCCTCCCTTGGGAAGAAATTAACTCAATTCTATGAAGCTAAGACTACAAACTCTACAACTAGATGGTATACACTTCAGCAGCACTAATCAATTAAGCCTCATAATCCTGCTGAAATCGAGCTCTAGCTTTCTGGAGAGGACACACCAGTGGACATCTATTAACTTCAACTGCCGACACCCCAGCAGGTCTCTGCTGCTGGTTCCTATTAGCTGCCTGGGCAGTGCCAGTGCCAGCAGGTTTCTAGATTACCCAGGTTTGAGCAATCTTTTTTTTTTTTTTTTTTTCCACACACACACACTGTATTTTATTTTTACAAGAGATAGATAGACTGACACCAAGCATTGTACATGGATGACCACAACAAAAGCAACAATGATTGCAATTACCAAACATGAAACACACTTATACTATGTCATAATATTGACATTCAGTCCAGTAATCCTCCACTGTAACAGCTCCTTTACTTTGCAGTGAAAATTGATTTGTATATTCTTTTCCTCTGAGTCCTTGTGGGATTTTTTTTTTTTAATTCAGACAGAAAGTCACAAAAATTATACTCATCCTCATCAGTTCACTCAGTCCCATGTAATTAATTTCTTTTTTTTCATCTTGATCTTTTGTTAGCACTTTTATGAGTTCATCAGTTTCTCATTAGAGTTCTGAAAATGCTTATTCATTCAGTTCAGCAGTACAGTCAGTTACCAGAAACCTGTACTTGTCAGAGTCTTTTCCATGAATTTCTTGAAGATGAAACTCTTTTATAGGAACATATTTGCAAAATCATCAGAGTACACCCAGAACTGTCTGTAAATGACAAAAGACTTAAAAATGACCATGGTTAAAGATTTGATGAAAGTTCATAATAATGCAGTTGACAAGAAAATTAGTTATTTCTGAGATATACATTTTAAAGTAATAACTAGGATTATTACTTATAACATTATACCAGAACATATAAGATTTTTAGACGTTTCCTGTAATGTCTGAAACATTTATATTAACATATTTCCATACATATTTCCATACAAATACAAATATAAGATTTTTAGAAATTTCATGTAATGTCTGAAACATTTATATTAACATATTTCCATACATATTTCCATACAAATACAAATATAAGATTTTTAGAAATTTCATGTAATGTCTGAAACATTTATATTAACATATTTCCATACATATTTCCATACAAATACAAATATAAGATTTTTAGAAATTTCATGTAATGTCTGAAACATTTATATTAACATATTTTCATACATATTTCCATACAAATACAAGATTTTTAGAAATTTCATCTAATGTCTGAAACATTTATATTAACATATTTCCATACATATTTCCATACAAATACAAATATAAGATTTTTAGAAATTTCATGTAATGTCTGAAACATTTATATTAACATATTTCCATACAAATAACCCAATGAAAGTTTAGTATTAGTTGTTTTGTTTGTTTTTTTATACTGCAGGTTCTTATTAGGCATCAGTTTTATACACATCCGTGTATACATGTCAATCCCAATCGCCCAATTCAGCACATCACCATCCCCACCTCATCACAGTTTTCCCCCCTTGGTGTCCATATGTCCATTCTCTACATCTGTGTCTCAACTTCTGCCCTGCAAACTGGCTCATCTGTACCATTTTTCTACGTTCCACATACATGCATTAACATACGATATTTGTTTTTCTCTTTCTGACTTACTTCACTCTGTATGACAGTCTCTAGATCCATCCACTTCTCAACAAATGACTCAATTTCGTTCCTTTTTATGGCTGAATAATATTCCATCGTATATATGTACCACAACTTCTTTATCCATTCGTCTGTTGATGGGCATTTAGGTTGCTTCCATGACCTGGCTATTGTAAATAGTGCTGCAATGAACATTCGGGTGCACGTGTCTTTTTGAATTACGGTTTTCTCTGGGTATATGCCCAGTAGTGGGATTGCTGGGTCATATGGTAATTCTATTTTTAGTTTTTTAAGGAACCTCCATATTGTTCTCCATAGTGGCTGTATCAATTTACATTCCCACCAACAGTGCAAGAGGGTTCCCTTTTCTCCACACCCTCTCCAGCATTTGTTGTTTGTAGATTTTCTGATGATGCCCATTCTAACAGGAGTGAGGTGATACCTCATTGTAGTTTTGATTTGCATTTCTCTAATAATTAGTGATGTTGAGCATCTTTTCATGTGCTTCGTGGCCGTCTGTATGTCTTCTTTGGAGAAATGTCTATTTAGGTCTTCTGCCCATTTTTGGATTGGGGTGTTTGTTTCTTTGATATTGAGCTGAATGAGCTGTTTATATATTTTGGAGATTAATCCTTTGTCCGTTGATTCATTTGCAAATATTTTCTCCCATTCTGAGGGTTGTCTTTTCGTCTTGTTTATGGTTTCCTTTGCTGTGCAAAAGCTTTGAAGTTTCATTAGGTCCCACTTGTTTATTTTTGTTTTTATTTCCATTACTCTAGGAGGTGGATCGAAAAAGATCTTGCTGTGATTTATGTCAAAGAGTGTTCTTCCTATGTTTTCCTCTAAGAGTTTTATAGTGTCCAGTCTTATATTTAGGTCTCTAATCCATTTTGAGTTTACTTTTGTGTATGGTGTTAGGGAGTATTCTAATTTCATTCTTTAACATGTGGCTGTCCAGTTTTCCCAGCACCACTTATTGAAGAGACTGTCTTTTCTCCATTGTATATCTTTGCCTCCTTTGTCATAGATTAGTTGACCATAGGTGCGTGGGTTAATCTCTGGGCTTTCTATCTTGTTCCATTGATCTATGTTTCTGTTTTTGTGCCAGTACCATATTGTCTTGATTACTGTAGCTTTGTAGTATAGTCTGAAGTCAGGGAGTCTGATTCCTCCAGCTCCATTTTTTTGCCTCAAGACTGCTTTGGCTATTCGGGGTCTTTTTGTCTCCATACAAATTTTAAGATGATTTGTTCTAGCTCCGTAAAAAATGCCATTGGTAATTTGATAGGGATTGCATTGAATCTGTAGATTGCTTTGGGTAGTATACTCATTTTCACAATGTTGATTCTTCCAATCCAAGAACATGGTATATCTCTCCATCTGTTGCTATCATCTTTAATTTCTTTCATCAGTGTCTTATAGTTTTCTGCATACAGGTCTTTTGCCTCCCTAGGTAGGTTTATTCCTAGGTATTTTATTCTTTTTGTTGCAATGGTAAATGGGAGTGTTTCCATAATTTCTCTTTCAGATTTTTCATCATTAGTGTATAGGAATGCAAGAGATTTCTGTGCATTAATTTTGTAACCTGCAACTTTACCATATTCATTAATTAGCTCTAGCAGTTTTCTGGTGGCAGTTTTAGGATTCTCTATGTATAGTATCATGTCATCCGCAAACAGTGACAGTTTTACTTCTTCTTTTCCAATTTGTATTCCTTTTATTTCTTTTTCTTCTCTGATTGCCGTGGCTAGGACTTCCAGAACTATGTTGAATAATAGTGGTGAGAGTGGACATCCTTGTCTCGTTCCTGATCTTAGAGGAAATGCTTTCAGTTTTTCACCATTGAGAATGATGTTTGCTGTGGGTTTGTCATATATGGCCTTTATTATGTTGAGGTAGGTTCCCTCTATGCCCACTTTCTGGAGAGTTTTTATGAGAAATGGGTGTTGAATTTTGTCAAAAGCTTTTTCTGCATCTATTGAGATGATCATATGGTTTTTATTCTTCAATTTGTTAATATGGTGTATCACATTGATTGATTTGCGTATATTGAAGAATCCTTGCATCCCTGGGATAAATCCCACTTGATCGTGGTGTATGATCCTTTTAATGTGTTGTTGGATTCTGTTTGCTAGTATTTTGTTGAGGATTTTTGCATCTATATTCATCAGTGATATTGGTCTGTAATTTTCTTTTTTTGTAGTGTCTTTGTCTGGTTTTGGTATCAGGGTGATGGTGGCCTCATAGAATGAGTTTGGGAGAGTTCCTTCCTCTGCAATTTTTTGGAAGAGTTTGAGAAGGATGGGTGTTAGCTCTTCTCTAAATGTTTGATAGAATTCACCTGTGAAGCCATCTGGTCCTGGACTTTTGTTTGTTGGAAGATTTTTAATCACAGTTTCAATTTCATTACTTGTGATTGGTCTGTTGATATTTTCTGTTTCTTCCTGATTCAGTCTTGGAAGGTTATACCTTTCTAAGAATTTGTCCATTTCTTCCAGGTTGTCCATTTTATTGGCATAAAGTTGCTTGTAGTAGTCTCTTAGGATGTTTTGTATTTCTGCAGTGTCTGTTGTAACTTCTCCTTTTTCATTTCTGATTTTATTGATTTGAGTCCTCTCCCTCTTTTTCTTGATGAGTCTGGCTAATGGCTTATCAATTTTGTTTATCTTCTCAAAGAACCAACTTTTAGTTTTATTGATCTTTGCTATTGTTTTCTTTGTTTCTATTTCATTTATTTCTGCTCTGATCTTTATGATTTCTTTCCTTCTGCTAACTTTGGGTTTTGTTTGTTCTTCTTTCTCTAGTTTCTTTAGGTGTAAAGTTAGATTGTTTACTTGAGATTTTTCTTGTTTCTTTAGGTAGGCTTGTATAGCTATAAACTTCCCTCTTAGAACCGCTTTTGCTGCATCCCATAGGTTTTGGGTCGTCGTGTTTTCATTGTCATTTGTCTCTAGGTATTTTTTTATTTCCTGTTTGATTCCTTCAGTGATCTCTTGGTTATTTAGTAACGTATTGTTTAGCCTCCATGTGTTTGTCTTTTTTACATTTTTTTCCCTGTGATTCATTTCTAATCTCATAGCGTTCTGGTCAGAAAAGATGCTTGATATGATTTCAATTTTCTTAAATTTACTGAGGCTTGATTTGTGACCCAAGATGTGATCTATCCTGGAGAATGTTCCGTGTGCACTTGAGAAGAACGTGTAATCTGCCGTTTTTGGATGGAATGTCCTATATATATCAATTAAATCTATCTGGTCTATTGTGTCATTTAAAGCTTCTGTTTCCTTATTTATTTTCATTTTGGATGATCTGTCCATTGGTGTAAGTGAGGTGTTAAAGTCTCCCACTATTATTGTGTTACTGTCGATTTCCTCTTTCATAGCTGTTAGCAGTTGCCCTATGCATTGAGGTGCTCCTATGTTGGGTGCATATATATTTATAATTGTTATATCTTCTTCTTGGATTGATCCCTGGATCATTATGTAGTGTCCTTCCTTGTCTCTTGTAACATTCTTTATTTTAAAGTCTATTTTATCTGATATGAGTATAGCTACTCCAGCTTTCTTTTGATTTCCATTTGCATGGAATATCTTTTTCCATCCCCTCACTTTCAGTCGGTATGTGTCCCTAGGTCTGAAGTGGGTCTCTTGTAGACAGCATATATATGGGTCTTGTTTTTGTATCCATTCAGCCAGTCTATGTCTTTTGGTTGGGGCATTTAATCCATTCACGTTTAAGGTAATTATTGATATGTATGTTCCTATGACCATTTTCTTAATTGTTTTGGGTTTGTTATTGTAGGTGTTTTCCTTCTCTTGTGTTTCTTGCCTAGAGAATTTCCTTTAGCATTTGTTGTAAAGCTGGTTTGGTGGTGCTGAACTCTCTCAGCTTTTGCTTCTCTGTAAAGGTTTTAATTTCTCCATCGATTCTGAATGAGCTCCTTGCTGGGTAGAGTAATCTTGGTTGTAGGTTTTTCTCCTTCATCACTTTAAGTATATCCTGCCACTCCCTTCTGGCTTGCAGAGTTTCTGCTGAAAGATCAGCTGTTAACCTTATGGGGATTCCCTTGTGTGTTATTTGTTGTTTTTCCCTTGCTGCTTTTAATATGTTTTCTTTATATTTAAATTTTGACAGTTTGATTAATATATGTCTTGGCGTGTTTCTCCTTGGATTTATCCTGTATGGGACTCTTTGTGCTTCCAGGACTTGATTAACTATTTCCTTTCCCATATTAGGGAAGTTTTCAACTATAATCTCTTCAAATATTTTCTCAATCCCTTTCTTTTTCTCTTCTTCTTCTGGGACCCCTATAATTCGAATGTTGGTGCATTTAATGTTGTCCCAGAGGTCTCTGAGACTGTCCTCAGTTCTTTTTATTCTTTTTTCTTTATTCTGTTCTGCAGTAGTTATTTCCACTATTTTATCTTCCAGGTCACTTATCCTTTCTTCTGCCTCAGTTATTCTGCTATTGATCCCATATAGAGTATTTTAAATTTCATTTATTGTGTTTTTCATCGCTGCTCGGTTCTTCTTTAGTTCTTCTACGTCCTTGTTAAATGTTTCTTGCGTTTTGTCTATTCTATTTCCAAGATTTTGGATCATCCTTACTATCATTATTCTGAATTCTTTTTCAGGTAGACTACCTATTTCCTCTTCATTTCTTAGGTCTGGTGTGTTTTGACCCTGCTCCTTCATCTGCTGTGTGTTTTTCTGTCGTTTCATTTTGCTTATCTTACTGTGTTTGGGGTCTCCTTTTCACAGGCTACAGGTTCGTAGTTCCTGTTGTTTTTGGTATCTGTCCCCAGTGGCTGTTTGGTTCAGTGTGCTGTGTAGGCTTCCTGGTGGAGGGAACTAGTGCCTGAGTTCTGGTGGATGAGGCTGGATCTTGTCTTTCTGGTGGGCACGTCCATGTCTGGTGGTGTGTTTTGGGGTGTCTGTGGCCTTATTATGATTTTAGGCAGCCTCTCTGCTAATGGTTGGGTCTGTGTTCCTGTCTTGCTAGTTGTGTGGCATAAGGTGTCCAGCACTGTAGCTTGCTGGTCGTTGAGTGAAGCTGGGTCTTGATGTTGAGATGGAGATCTCTGAGAGCTTTTTGTCGTTTGGTAGTACGTGGAGCTGAGAGGTCTCTTGTGGACCAGTGTCCTGAATTTGGCTCTCCCACCTCAGAGGCACGGCCCTGATGCCTGGCTGGAGCGCCAAGAGCCTTTCATGCATATGGCTCAGAGTAAAAGGGAGAAAAAATAGAAAGAAAGAAAGAAAGAGGATATAATATAGTGAAGTAAAATAAAGCTATTATAAAGCAAAGCTATACAGACAAAATCTCACCCAGAAGCATATACATGTACACTCACAAAACAAGTAGAAGGGGAAAAATTAATATATTCTGCTCGCAAAGTCCACCTCCTGAATTTGGGATGATTCGTTGTCTATTCAGGTATTCAACAGATGCAGGCACATCAAGTTGTTTGTGGAGTTCTAATCTGCTGCTTCTGAGGCTGCTGGGAGAGATTTCCCTTTCTCTTCTTTGTTTGCACAGCTCCTGGGGTTCAGCTTTGGATTTGGACCCGCCTCTGCATTTAGGTCACCTGAGGGCGTCTGTTCCCCGCCCAGACAGGACGGGGTTAAAGGAGCAGCTGCTTCGGGGGCTCTGCCTCACTCAGGCCGGGGGGAGGGAGGGGTACAGAGGCGGCGGGGCGAGCCTGCGGTGGCAGAGTCCAGCATGACGTTGCAGCAGCCTGAGGCGCGCCATGCGTTCTCCCGGGAAAGTTGTCCCCGGATCATGGGACCCGGGCAGTGGCGGGCTGCACCGGCTTCCGGGAGGGGCGGTGTGGAGAGTGACCTGTGCTCGCACACAGGCTTTTTGCTGGCGGCTGCAGCAGCCTTAGTATTTCATGCCCATCTCTGGAGCTCGTTTAGGCGGCACTTTGAATCCCCTCTCCTCTCGCACCAGGAAACAAAGAGGGAAGAAGAAGTCTCTTGCCTCTTCGGCAGCTGCAGAGTTTTTCTGGACTCCCTCCCGGCTAGCTGTGGTGCACTAACCCCTTCAGGCTGTGTTCATGCCGCCAACCCCAGTCCTCTCCCTGAGATCGAAGCCCGAGCCTCAGCTCCCAGCCCCGCCCGCCCCGGCGGGTGAGCAGACAAGCCTCTTGGGCTGGTGAATGCTGCTCGGCGCCGATCCTCTGTGCGGGAGTCTCTCCGCTTTGCCCTCCACACCCCTGTGGCTGTGCTCTCCTCCGTGGCTCTAAAGCTTCCCCCGTCTGCCACCCGCAGTCTCTGCCCGCGAAGGTGCTTCCTAGTGCGTGGAAATCTTTCCTCCTTCACGGCTCCCTCCCACTGGTGCAGGTCCCATCCCTATTCTTTTGTCTCTGTTATTTCTTTTTTCTTTTGCCCTACCCAAGTACGTGGGGAGTTTCTTGCCTTTTGGGAGGTCTGACGTTTTCTGCCAGCGTTCAGCGGATGTTCTGTAAGAGCAGCTCCACGTGTAGATGTATTTCTACTGTATCTGTGGGAAGGAAGGTGATCTCCGCGTCTTGCACTTCTGCCATCTTCTCTCCTGTTGGAAGATTTTTAATCACAGTTTCAATTTCAGTGCTTGTGATTGGTCTGTTCATATTTTCTATTTCTTCCTGGTTCAGTCTCGGCAGGTTGTGCATTTCTAAGAATTTGTCCATTTCTTCTACCTTGTCCATTTTATTGCCATAGAGTTTCTTGTTGTAATCTGTCAGGATCTTTTGTATTTATGAAGTGTTAGTTGTTACCTCTCCTTTTTCATTTCTAATTCTATTGATTTGAGTCTTCTCCCTTTTTTTCCTGATGAGTCTGGCTAATGGTTTATCAATTTTGTTTATCTTCTCAAAGAACCAGCTTTTAGTTTCATTGATCTTTGCTATTATTTCCTTCATTTCTTTTTCATTTATGTCTGATCCGATCTTTATGATGTCTTTCCTTCTCCTAAATTTGGGGTATTTTTATTCTTCTTTCTCTAATTGCTTTAGTTGGAAGGTTAGGTTGTTTATTTGAAATATTTCCTGTTTCTTCAGGTAAGATTGTATTGCTATAAACTTCCCTCTTAGAACTGCTTTTGCTGCATCCCATAGGATTTGGGTCGTCGTGTCTCCGTTGTCATTTGTTTGTAGGTATTTTTTGATTTCCCCTTTGATTTCTTCAGTGATCATCTCGTTATTAAGCAGTGTATTTTTTAGCCTCCATTTGTTTGTATTTTTTACAGATCTTTTCCTGTAATTGATATCTAGTCTCATAGCAAGGTGGTCGGAAAATATACTTGATACGATTTCAATTTTCTTAAATTTACCAAGGCTTGATTTGTGGCCCAAGATATGATCTACCCTGGAGAATGTTCCAGGAGCACTTGACAAAAATGTGTATTCTGTTGTTTTTGGGTGGAATGTCCTATAAATATCAATTAAGTCCATCTTGTTTAATGTATCATTTAAAGCTTGTGTTTCCTTATTTATTTTCATTTTGGATGATGTGCCCTTTGGTGAAAGTGGGGTGTTAAAGTCCCCTACTATGATAGTGTTACTGTCGATTTCCCATTTTATGGCTGTTAGTATTTGCCTTATGCATTGAGGTGCTCCTATGTTGGGTGCATAAATATTTACAATTGTTATATCTTCTTGTTGGATCAATTCCTTGATCATTATATAGTGTCCTTCTTTGTCTCTTGTAATAGTCTTTATTTTAAAGTCTATTTTGTCTGATATGAGAATTGCTACTCCAGCTTTCTTTTGATTTCCATTTGCATGGAATATCTTTTGCCATCCCCTCACTTACAGTCTGTATGTGTCCCTAGGTCTGAAGTGGGTCTCATGTAGACAGCATATATATGGGTCTTGTTTTTGTATCCATTAAGCCAGTCTGTGTCTTTCGGTGAGAGCATTTAATCCATTTACATTCAAGGTAATTATCGATATGTATGTTCCTATTCCCATTTTCTTAAATGTTTTGGGTTTGTTATTGTAGGTGTTTTCCTTCTCTTGTGTTTCTTGCCTAGAGAATTTCCTTTAGCATTTGTTGTAAAGCTGGTTTGGTGGTGCTGAACTCTCTCAGCTTTTGCTTGTCTTTAAAGATTTTAATTTCTCCATCAAATCTGAATGAGATCCTTGCTGGGTACAGTAATATTGGTTGTAGGTTTTTCTCGTTCATCACTTTAAATATTTCCTGCCACTCCCTTCTGGCTTGCAGAGTTTCTGCTGAAAGATCAGCTGTTAACCTTATGGGGATTCCCTTGTGTGTTATTTGTTGTTTTTCCCTTGCTGCTTTTAATATGTTTTCTTTATATTTAATTTTTGATAGTTTGATTGCTATGTGTCTTGGCATGTTTCTCCTTGGATTTATCCTGTATGGGACTCTCTGTGCTTCCAGGACTTGATTAACTATTTCTTTTCCCATATTAGGGAAGTTTTCAACTGTAATCTCTTCAAATATTTTCTCAGTCCCTTTCTTTTTCTCTTCTTCTTCTGGGACCCCTATAATTCGAATGTTGGTGCATTTAATGTTGTCCCAGACCTCTCTGAGGCTGTCCTCCGTTCTTTTCATTCTTTTTTCTTTATTCTGCTCTGCAGTAGTTATTTCCACTATTTTATCTTCCAGGTCACTTATCCGTTCTTCTGCCTCAGTTATTCTGCTATTGATCCCTTCTAGAGTATTTTTAATTTCATTTATTGTGTTGTTCATTGTTTCTTATTTGTTCTTTAGTTCTTCTACATCCTTGTTAAATGTTTCTTGCATTTTGTCTATTCTATTTCCAAGATTTTGGATCATCTTTACTATCATTATTCTGAATTCTTTTTCAGGTAGATTGCCTATTTCCTCTTCATTTGTTAGGTCTGGTGTGTTTTTACCTTGCTCCTTCATCTGCTGTGTGTTTTTCTGTCTTCTCATTTTGCTTATTTTACTGTGTTTGGGGGTCTCCTTTTCGCAGGCTGCAGGTTTGTAGTTCCCGTTGTGTTTGGTGTCTGTCCCCAGTGGCTAAGTTTGGTTGAGTGGGTTGTGTAGGCTTCCTGGTGGAGGGGACTAGTGCCTGTGTTCTGGTGGATGAGGCTGGATCTTGTCTTTCTGGTGGGCACCTCCATGTCTGGTGGTGTGTTTTGGGGTGTCTGTGGCCTTATTATGATTTTAGGCAGCCTCTCTGCTAATGGATGGAGCTGTGTCCCTGTCTTGCTTGTTGTTTGGCATAGAGTGTACAGCACAGCACTGTAGCTTGCTGGTCGTTGAGTGAAGCTGGGTCTTGATGTTGAGATGGAGATCTCTGAGAGATTTTCGCTGTTTGGTATTACGTGGAGCTGGGAGGTGTCTTGTGGACCAGTGTCCTGCAGTTGGCTCTCCCACCTCAGAGGCACAGCCCTGATTCCTGGCTGGAGCACCAAGAGCCTTTCATCCACATGGCTCAGAGTAAAAGGGAGAAAAAATAGAAAGAAAGAAAGAAAGAGGACATAAATAGTGAAGTAAAATAAAGCTATTATAAAGCAAAGCTATACAGACAAAATCTCACCCAGAAGCATATACATATACCCTCACAAAAAAAAGGAAAGGGGAAAAATTAATATATCCTGCTCCCAAAGTCCACCTTCTGAATTTGGGATGATTCGTTGTCTATTCAGGTATTCAACAGATGCAGGCACATCAAGTTGTTTGTGGAGTTTTAATCCGCTGCTTCTGAGGCTGCTGCGAGAGATTCCCCTTTCTCTTCTTTGTTCGCACAGGTCCTGGGGTTCAGCTTTGGATTTGGACCCACCTCTGCGTTTAGGTCACCTGAGGGCGTCTGTTCCCCACCCAGACAGGACGGGGTTAAAGGAGCAGCTGCTTTAGTGGCTCTGGCTCACTCAGGCTGAGGGGGAGGGAGGGGTACAGAGGAGGCAGGGTGAGCCTGCGATGGCAGAGGCGTTGTGACGTTGCAGCAGCCTGAGGCACGCCATGCGTTCTCCCGGGGAAGTTTTCCCCAGATCACGGGACCCTGGCAGTGGCAGGCTTCACCGGCTCCCGGGAGGGGCGGTGTGGAGAGTGACCTGTGCTCGCACACAGGCTTTTTGGTGGCGGCTGCAGCAGCCTTAGAGTCTCATGCCCGTCTCTTGGGTCCACGCTGATCG
The DNA here is from genome assembly GCF_949987535.1 of Balaenoptera acutorostrata. Lineage (NCBI taxonomy): Eukaryota > Metazoa > Chordata > Mammalia > Artiodactyla > Balaenopteridae > Balaenoptera > Balaenoptera acutorostrata. The sequence goes on from NC_080085.1 coordinate 46,094,678, forward strand.
CCGCGGCTCGCGCCCGCCTCTGGAGCTCATTTAGGCGGCGCTCTGAATCCCCTCTCCTTGTGCACCGCGAAACAAACAGGCAAGAAAAAGTCTCTTGCCTCTCCGGCAGCTGCAGACTTTTTCCCGGACTCCCTCCCAGCCAACTGTGGTGCGCTAAACCCTTCAGGCTGTGTTCACGCTGCCAGCTCCAATCCTCTCCCTGCGATCCGACCAAAGCCCGAGCCTCAGCTCCCAGCCCCGCCCGCCCTGGCGGGGGAGCAGGCAAGTCACTCGGGCTGGTGAGTGCTGCTCGTTGCCGAGCCTCTCTGCGGAAATCTCTCCGTTTTTCCCTCTTCGCCCCTGTTGCTGTGGGATCCGTGCTGATAGCCGTGGCTCACGCCATCTCTGGAGCTCATTTAGGTGGCGCTCTGAATCCCCTCTCCTTGCGCACCAGGAAACAAAGAGGCAAGCAAAAATCTCTTGCCTCTTCGGCAGCTGCATACTTTTTCCCGGACTCCCTCCCAGCTGGCTGTGTTGCGCTAACCCCTTTAGGCTGTGTTCACGCCGCCAACCCCAGTCTTCTCCCTGCGATTCGCCCGAAGACCGAGCCTCAGCTCCCAGCCCCGCCCGCCCCGGCGGGTGAGCAGACAAGCCTCTCGGGCTGGTGAGTGATGCTCGGCGCCGATCCTCTGTGCGGGAGTCTCTCCGCTTTGCCCTCCGCACCCCTGTGGCTGTGCTCTCCTCTGTGGCTCTGAAGCTTACCCGCTCCGCCACCTGCAGTCTCCGCCTGCGAAGGGGCTTCCTAGTGCGTGGAAACCTTTCCTCCTTCACGGCTCCCTCCCACTGGTGCAGGTCCCGTCCTTATTCTTTTGTCTCTGTTATTTCTTATTTCTTTTGCCCTACCCAAGTACGTGGGGAGTTTCTTGCCTTTTGGGAGGTCTGACGTTTTCTGCCAGCGTTCAGTGGGTGTTCTGTGGGAGCAGTTCCACGTGTAGATGTATTTCTAATGTATCTGTTGGAAGGAAGGTGATCTCCGCGTCTTACTCTTCCGCCATCTTCTCTACCTCTCCATAAATGGCTTTTATTATGTTGAGATATATTCCCTATATACCCATTTTGGTAAGAGTTTTTTTTATCATGAATGGATAGTGAATGTTATCAAATGCTTTTTATGCATCTATTGAGATGATCATGTGATTTTTGACTTTTTATTTGTTTATGTGGTGTGCTACATTCATTGATTTATGAATGTTGAACCATCTTTGTGAACTTCAGATGAATCCCACTTGGTCTTGGTGTATGATCTTTCTTATGTGTTGTTGGATTCTGTTTACTAATACTTTGTTGAGAATTTTTGCATCTATAGTCGTCAAAGATATTGGCCTGTAATTTTCTTTTTTGGTGGTGTCTTTGTCTGGTTTTGGTACAGGTTGATGGTGCCTTCATAGAATGTCTTTGGGAGTGTTCCCTCCTCTTCAATCTTTTGGAAGAGTTTGAGAAGGATTGGTATAATTTTTTTTGTATGTTTCGTAGAACTCACCTGTGAATCCATCTGGTCCTGGACTTTTGTTTGTAGGGAGTTTTTTTAAAATTACAGATTCTGTTGTACTTGTAGTGATTAGGCTGTTCAAATCATCTATTTCTTCTTGATTCAATTTTGGTGGCCTGTATGTTTCTAGAAAGTTGTCCATTTCTTCCAGGTTGCCAAATTTGTTGGCATATAATTGTTCATATGGTCTTTTGTAGTTCTGTGGTATCAGTTGAGATTTCTTTTTTTCAATTTCTTATTTTTTTTATTTGGGTTCACTCTCTTTTCTTTTTGGTGAACCTGGTCAGAGGTTTGTCAATTTTGTTTACCCTTTCAAAGAACCAGCTCTTGGTTTTATTGATTTTTTCTAGTTTTTAAATCTCTATTTTATTTATTTCCTCCCTGATCTTTATTATTTCCTTCCTTCTGCTGACTTTAGGTTTTGTTTGTTCTTCTATTTCTAATTATTTTAGGTGGTAAGTTAGGTTGTTTATTGAGATTTTTCTTGTTTTTTTGATGAAGGCCTGTATTGCTGTGGACTTCCCTCTAAGAACTGCTTTTGCCTCATCCCATACATTTTTTTACGGTTGTGTTTTCATTGTCATTTGTCTCAAGGTATCTTTTTGATTTCCTTGTTGAACCAACAATTTTTTAGTAGCATTTGTTTAGTCTCCATTTAGTCATTTTTTTTCTAATTTATTTTCCTGTGATTGATTTCTAGTTTCATTCCATTGTAGTCAGAGAAGATGCTTGAAATAATTTGTATACTCTTAAATTTGTTGAGGTTAGTTTTTTTGCCCTAGTATGTGGTCAATCCTAGAGAATGTTCCGTGTGCACTTGAAAAGAATTTGTGTTCTGGTTTTTTTGCTATGTAAAGTCCTGAAAATATCAATGAAGTCTAACTGTTCTACTATATCATTTAGGATCTCTGTTTCCTTATTGACTCTCTGTCTGGAAGATCTGTCCATTGATGTAAGTGAGGTGTTAATGTCTCCTACTATAATTGTATTCCAATTGATTTCTCCCTTTATGTCTGTTAGTATTTGTTTTATATATTTGGGTGCTTCTATATTAGGTGCATATAAGTTGATGAGTGTAATATCCTCTTCTTGTATTGATCCTTTTATCATTATATAGTGTCCTTCTTTATTTATCTTTATAGTCTTTAAAGTTCATTTTGTCTGATATGAGTATTGCAACTCCTGCTTTCTTGTCATTTCCATTTGCCTGAAATATCTTTTTCCATCCCCTCACTTTCAATCTATGTGTGTCCCTTGACCTAAGATGGGTCTCTTATAGGCAGCATATTGTAGGCTCTTGTTTTTTTATCCAGTCTGCCACTCTTTGTCTTTTGATTGGAGCATTCAGTACATTGACATTTAATGTAATTATTGATACATATGTATGTATTGACATTTCAAACCTTGTTTTCCCTGTTGATTCTGTGTTTCTTTTTTCTTTCTTTCTTTTTTTGTGGTTTGATGATTTCCTTTTATTTTATGCTTGTGTTCTCTTCTTTTCAGATTTTGTGAATTTACTGTATGTTTTTGATTTGTGGTTGCCCTGTTTTTCAAGTATGTTAACTCCTTCCTGCTTGCTTTAGACTGATATTCATATAGGTTGAAACACATTCTAAAAGAAAGAAAAAGAATCAGCATTTTCTTACTCTTCTTGCTCACATTTTATGATTTTCATGTCCCTTTTTATATCTTCATGTTTATCCTTTTGCTGTTCTTTTGTTTATCATTGCTTTCACAAATAGTTTTTTTTTTCTTTTCCTTTTGATCTGTATACTGGCTAATTTAAGTGATTTACTTTCCAATTGTGATTTCCTCCTTCCTGTATCTTCTTGCTTCTTTTCTCTTTAGAGATGACCTTTCACTATTTCTTTAAGGATAGGTTTAGTATTGCTGCATTCTTTTAGTTTTTGCTTGTGTGAGAAATTCTTTATTACCTCTCTTATTCTAAATGATAATCTTTCTGGGTAGATTATTCTAGGTTGCAGGTTTTTCTCTTTCAAAACTCTGGGTATATTTTGTCACCCCTTCTGGCCTGCAGTGTTTCTATAGAGAAATCAGCTGATAGACTTATGAGGGTTCCCTTGTAATTAACTCTTAGTTGTTCTCGTGCTGCCTTTAGAATCCTTTCTTTAACTTTTGCCATTTTTATTATAATATGTTTTGGTGTAGGTTTGTTTGGGTTCATCTTGTCTGGGACCCTCTGTGCTTCCTGTATCTGGATATCTGTTTCCTTCTTAGGTTTGGGAATTTTTCAGTCATAATTTCTTCAAATACATTTTCAATACCCTTTTCTCTTTCTTCCCCTTTTGGAATCCCTATTACATGTAGATTGGCCTGCTTTACATTATAACATATGTCTCTTTATTTTTTAACATCTTTATTAGAGTATAATTGCTTTACAACGTTGTGTTAGTTTCTGCTGTATAACAAAGTGAATCTGCTATATGTATACCTATATCCCCTTATCCCCTCCCACTTGTGTCTCCCTCCCACTCTCCCTATTCCACCGCTCTATGTGGTCACAAAGCACCGAGCTGATCTCCCTGTGCTATGTGGGTGCTTCCCACTAGCTATCTATTTTACATTTGGCAGTGTATATATGTAAAAGCTACTCTCTCACTTCATCCCAGCTTACCCTTCCCCCTCCCCGTGTCCTCAAGTTCATTCTCTACATCTGCATCATTCTTCCTGTCCTGCCCCTAGGTTAATCAGAACTTTATTATTATTATTTTTTTAGATTCCATATATATGTGTTAGCATACAGTATTTGCTTTTCTCTTTCTGACTTACTTCACTCTTATACAGTGCTCTTTGAACTTATTAGACAACAGAACACTTTTTGTGCTAAAGCACCCCATAAGATTTCTGTACCATGAAACTAGGTTTACTTTACTTTCATTTTATACCACTACTAAGTTTACATGAGTCTAAGTAGAGTCCCGTGAGAAGGAAATGCAACAGCAACTACCAACTCTGAAGCTGGGAAATGAAACAGGTAGTCAGGTAGTTTCTAGTTTATCCACACTAAAAACTTATTTTAAGTATTCTCAGCTCTACCAAATGGGTGGCCACACTTTTTAACAAACAAGGAAATCATGCATATGTCTACAAGTGAATTAGAACCACTCAAAGCAAGGAAATAAGGAGAATTCTTAGCCTATCAGAACCTCAGAAATTATCCCCAGAAAAGAATGAGAGTCCTTTCTGAGAACATTTGAGGACTTTTTGAGTAGGGCATCAATGTTAATATTCCTTCCAAGGTTTCTCAAATTGTGTGTGTGTATACATGCACACATGCCTGTGCATATGCACACACATATGTGTATGTGTTATAAGAGAGGTTAATAGGTTTAAAAAGTGATTCTGAAATAAGTCTGGGAGACACTGGGATCAAACACTGTTAAACAAGTTTCTTTATCATTCTAAAGTGCATTGTAACTCTACAAGAGGCAAACATGCTATGTGGTATTTATGTGACCATTAGACTCTATGATATCATGTAGAACTTGTGTTCCACAGAACACACTTTGGGAAATAGTGGTCCACTCAATAGAATTTAGGTTTCTTCTAAGTGTAAGGCCTGACAATGGAAAAAGAAAATATTTCTGAATCTGAGAATAAACAAATTAAAGATCCTAGAATAATTGTTAGCAGAAACCAAGGTTGGGACATTTAAAAACAGATGTAAATAGTCATATATTACTGATGGGGGTATTCTTTTACCTTTTTTTTGTGCATAATTATTTCTTTAAAAAAAAATTTTAAACATCTTTATTGGAGTAATATTGCTCACAATGGTGTGTTAGTTTCTGCTTTATAACTAAGTGAATCAGCTATATATATATATATATATACATATATCCCCATATTTCCTCCCTCTTGCATCTCCTTCCCATCTTCCTTATCCAACCCCTCTAGGTGGTCACAAAGCACTGAGCTGATCACCCTGTGCTATGCGGCTGCTTCCCACTAGCTATCTATTTTACATTTAGTAGCTGCTTCCCACTAGCTATCTATTTTACATTTAGTAGTAGTAGTATATATAAGTACATGCCAATCTCTCACTTCGTCCCAGCCTCCGTTCCCCTTCTCCATGTCCTCAAGTACATTCTCTACGTCTGTGTCTTTATTCCTGTCCTACCCCTAGGTTCTTCAGAACCTTTTTTTTTTAGATTCCATATATATGTGGTAGCATACGGTATTTGTTTTTCTCTTTCTGACATACTTCACTCTGTATGACAGACTCTAAGTCCATCCACCTCACTACAAATAACTCAGTTTCATTTCTTTTTATGGCTGAGTAATATTCCACTATATATATATGCCACATCTTCTTTATCCATTCATCTGTCGATGGACACTTTGGTCGCTTCCATGTCCTGGCTATTGTAAATAGTGCTGCAATGAACACTGTGGTACATGATTATTTTTGAATTATGATTTTCTCAGAGTGTATGCCCAGTAGTGGGATTGGTGGATAGTATGGTAGTTCTATTTTTAGTTTCTTAAGGAACCTCCATACTGTTCTAAATAGTGGCTGTATCAATTTACATTCCCACCAACAGTGCAAGAGGGTTGCCTTCTCTCCTTACCTCCTCCAGAATTTATTGTTTCTAGATTTTTTGATGATGGCAATTCTGACTGGTGTAAGGTGATACTTCATTGAAGTTTTGATTTGCATTTCTCTAATGATTAGTGCTGTTGAGCATCCTTTCATGTGTTTGTTGGCAATCTGTATATCTTCTTTGGAGAAATGTGTATTTAGGTCTTCTTTCCAATTTTGGATTGGGTTGTTTGTTTTTTTGATGTTGAGCTGCATGAGCTGCTTGTATATTTTGGAGATTAATCCTTTATCAGTTGCTTCATTTGCAAATATTTTCTCCCATTCTGAGGGTTGTCCTTTTCTCCTGTTTATGGATTCCTTTGCTGTGCAAAAGATTTTAAGTTTCATTAGGTCCCATATGTTTATTTTTGTTTTTATTTCCATTTCTCTAGGATGTGGGTCAAAAAGGATCTTGCTCAGATTTATGTCATAGAGTGTTCTGCCTATGTTTTACTCTAAGAGTTTTATACTGCCTTGCCTTACATGTAGGTCTTTAATCCATTTTGAATTTATTTTTGTGTATGGTGTTAAGGAGTCTTCTAATTTCATTCTTTTCCATTTAGCGGTCCATTTATCACAGCACAACTTATTAAAGATGCTGTCTCTTCTCCATTGTATACTCTTGCTTCCTTTAACAAAGATAAGGTGAAAATATGTGCGTGGGTTTATCTCTGGGATTTCTATCCTTTTCCATTGAGTTATATTTCTGTTTTTGTGCCAGTACCATACTGTCTTGATTACTGTACCTTTGTAGTATAGTCTGAAGTCTGGGAGCCTGATTCCTCCAGCTCCGTTTTTCTTTCTCAAGAGTGCTTTGGCTGTTCCGAGTCTTTTCTGTTTCCATACAAATTGTGAAATTTTTTGTTTTACTTCTGTGAAAAATGCCATTCATAATTTGATAGGGATTGACCTCAATCTGTAGATTGCTTTGGGTAGTATAGTCATTTTCACAATGTTGATTCTTCCAATCCAAGAACATGGTAATCCCTCCATCTGTTTGTAACATCTTTAATTTCTTTCATCAGTGTCTTATACTTTTATGCATACAGGTCTTTTGTCTCCTTAGGTAGATTTATTCCTAGGTATTTTCTCCTTTTTTTGCAATGGTAAATGGGAGTTTTTCCTTTGTTTCTCTTTCAGATTCTTCATCATTAGTGTATAAGAATGCATGAGGTTTCTGTGCATTAATTTTGTACCCTGCTACTTTACCAAATTCATTGATTAGCTCTAGTAGTTTTCTGGTAGTATCTTTCGGATTCTCTATGTATAGTATCATGTCATCTGCAAACAGTGACAGTTTTACTTCTTTTACGATTTGGATTCCTTTTATTTCATTTTCTTCTCTGTTTATTGTGGCTAGGCCTTTCCAAACTATTTTGGATAAGAGTGGTAGGAGTGGACATACTTGCTTTGTTCTTCATCTTAGAGGAAATGCTTTCAGGTTTTCACCATTGAGTATGATGCTAGCTGTGGGTTTGTCATATATGGCCTTTATTATGTTGAGGTAGGTTCCATCTATGGCCACTTTCTTGAGAATTTTTATTATACATAGGTGTTAAATTTTGTCAGAAGCTTTTTCTGCATGTATTGAGAATCATATGGAGTTTATTCCTTAATTTGTTAATGTAGTGTATCACACTTATTGATTTGTGTATATTGAAGAATCCTTGTATTTCTGGGATAAACCCCACTTGATCATGGTGTATGATCCGTTTAATGTGCTGTTGGATTCTGTTTGCTAGTATTTTGTTGAGAATTTTTGCATTCATGTTCATCAGTGATATTGGTCTGTAGTTTTCCTTTTTTGTGATATCTTTGTCTGGTCTTGGTATCACGGTGATGGTGGCCTTGGACAATGAGTTTGGGAGTGTTCCTCCCTCTGCTATATTTTGGAAGAGTTTTAGAGTGATAGGTGTTAGCTCTTCTCTAAGTGTTTGATAGAATTCACCTGTGAAGCCATGTGGTCCTGGGCTTTTGTTTGTTGGAACATTTTTAACCACAGCTTCAATTTCATTACTTGTGATTGGTCTATTTATAATTTCTATTTCTTCCTGTTTCTGTCTCAGAAGGTTGTGCTTTTCTAAGAATTTGTCCATTTCTTCCAGCTTGTCCAATTTATTAGCATATAATTGCTTGTAGTAATCTCTCATGATCCTTTGTATCTCTGCAGTGTCAGTTGTTACATCTCCTTTTTCAATTCTAATTCTACTGATTTGAGTCTTCTCCCTTTTTTCTTGATAAGTCTGGCTAATGGTTTATCAATTTTGTTTATCTTCTCAAAGAACCAGCTTTTAGTTTTATTCAATTTTGCTATCATTACTTTCATTTCTTTTTCATTTATTTCTGATCTTATCTTATGACTTTTTTCCCTCTGGTAAATTTGTGTTTTTTTGGTTCTTCTTTCTCTAATTGCTTTAGATATAAGGTTAGGTTGTTTATTTGAGATGTTTCTTGTTTCTTGAGGTAGGCTTTTATTGCAATATATTTCTCTCTTGGAACTGCTTTTGCTCCATCCCTTAGGTTTTTCATCATTGTGTTTTCATTATCATTTGTTTCTAGGTATTTTTGGATTTCCTCTTTGATTTCTTTAGTGGTCTCTTGGTTATTTAGTAGTGTATTGCTTAGCGTGTATGTGTTTGTTTTTTCTTACAGATTTTTTCCTGTAATTGATATCTAGTCTCATAGCGTTGTGGTCGGAAAGGATGTTTGATACAATTTCAATTTTCTTATATTTACCAAGGCTTGATTTCTGACCGAAGATGTGATCTATAGTGTAGAATGTTCCACGAGCAGTTGAGAAGAAATTGTATTCTGTTGTTTTTGGATGAAATGTCCTGTAAATATCAATTAAGTCCCTGTTGTTTAATGTGTCATTAAAAGGTTGTGTTTCCTTATTTATTTTCATTTTGGATGATCTGTCCTTGGTGAAAGAGGGGTGTTAATGGTCCATACTATGATTGTGTTTTTGTCGATTTCCCCTTTTATGGCTGTTAGCATTTGCCTTATATGTTGAGGTTTTCCTCTGTTGGGTGCATAAATATTTACAATTGCTATGTCTTCTTCTTGGGTTGATCCCCTGATCATTATGTAGTGTCCTCTTTGTCTTTTGAAATAGTCTTTATTTTAAAGTCTATTTTCCCTGATATGAGAATTGCTACTCCAGCTTTCTTCTGATTTCCATTTGCATGGAATATCTTTTTCCATGCCCTCACTTTCAGTCTGTATGTGTCCGTAGGTCTGAAGTAGGTCTGTTGTAAACAGCATATATATGGGTCTTGTTTTTGTATCTCTTCAGCCAGTCTATGTCTCTTGGTTGGAGCATATAAACCATTTACATTTAAGGCAATTATCATTATGTGTATTGGTATTACCATTTTCTAAATTGTTTTGTGTTTCTTTTTTTAGGTCTTTTCCTTCTCTTGTGTTTCCTGCCTAGAGAAGCTCCTTTAGCATTTGTTGTGAAGTGGGTGTGGTGGTGCTGCATTCTCTTAGCTTTTGCTTGTCTGTAAAGGTTTTAATTTCTACATCTGAATGAGATCCTTGCTGGGTAGAGTAATCTTGGTTGTAGGTTTTTCCCTTTCATGTCTTAATTATGTCCTGCCACACCCTTCTAGCTTTCAGAGTTTCTGCTGAGAAATCAGCTGTTAACTTTATGTGGATTCCCTGTATATTTTTTGTTGCTTTTCTCTTACTGCTTTTAATATTTTTTCTTTGTATTTAATTTTTTTTTACCTCTTTATTGGAGTATAATTGCTTTAAAATGTTGTGTTAGTTTCAGCTTTATAACAACGTGAACCATCTATACATATACGTATATCCCCATATCTCCTCCCTCTTGTGTCTCCCTCCCACTGTCCTTATCCCACCCCTCTAGGTGGTCACAAAGCACCGAGCATATCTCCCTGTGCTATGTGGGTGCTTCCCGCTAGCTATCTATTTTACATATGGTAGTGTATATATGTCCATGTGACTATCTCACTTCGTCCCAGCTTCCCTATCCCACTCCCTTTGTCCTGAAGTCCATTCTTTACATCTACATCTTTATTCCTGATGCCCCTAGGTTCTTCAGCACCTTTTTTTTTTTAGATTCCATATATATGTGTTAGAATACGGTATTTGTTTTTCTCTTTCTAACTTACTTCACTCTGTATGACAGACTCTAGTTCTATCTGCCTCACTACAAATAACTCAATTTCGTTTCTTTTTATGGCTGAGGAATATTCCATTGTATATACATTCCACATCTTCTTTATCCATTCATCTGTTGGTGGACACTTAGGTTGCTTCCATGTCCTGGCTATTGTAAATAGAGCTGCAATGAACATTGTGGTACATGACTGTGTTTGAATTATGGTTTTCTCGGGGATATGCCCCATAGTGGGATTCCTAGGTCGTATGGTAGTTCTATTTGTAGTTTTTTAAGGAACCTCCATCCTGTTCTCCATAGTGGCTGTATCCATTTACATTCCCATCAACAGCGCAAGAGGGTTCTCTTTTCTCCACACCATCTTCAGCATTTATTGTTTGTAGATTTTTTGATGGTGGCCATTCTGAGTGGTGTGAGGTGATACCTCAGTGTAGTTTTGATTTGCATTTCTCTAATGATTAGTGCTTTTGAACATCCTTTCATGTGTTTGTTCTCAATCTGTATACCTTCTTTGAAGAAATGTCTATTTGGGTCTTCTGCCCATTTTTTTTTTGTTTGTTTTTTTGATTTTGAGCTTCATGAGCTGCTTGTAAATTTTGGAGTTTAATCCTTTGTCAGTTTCTTCATTTGCAATTATTTTCTCCCATTCTGAGGGTTGTCTTTTTGTCTTGTTTATGCTTTCCTTTGTTGTGCAAAAGGTTTTAATTGTCATTAGGTCCGATTTTTAAATTTTTGTTTTTATTTCCATTTTTCTAGGAGGTGGGTCAAAAAGGATCTTGCTGTGATTTACATCATAGAGTGTTCTGCTTATGTTTTCCTCTAAGAGTTTTATAGTATCTGGCCTTACATTTAGGACTTCAATGCATTTTGAGTTTATTTTTTTGTATGGTGTTAGAGAGTGTTCTAATTTCATTCTTTTAAATGTAGCTGTCCAGTTTTCCCAACACCACTTATTGAAGAAGCTGTCTTTTCTTCCATTGTATATTCTTGCCTCCTTTATAAAAAATAAGGTGACCATATGTGTGTGGGCTTATCTCTGGGCTTTCTATCCTCTTCCATTGATCTATATTTCTGTTTTTGTGCCTGTACCACACTGTCTTGATTACTGTAGCTTTGTAGTATAGTCTGAAGTCTGAGAGCCTGATTCCTTCACCTCCGTTTTTCTTTCTCAAGATTGCTTTGGCTATTTGGGGTCTTTTGTGTTTCCATACAAATTGTGAAATTTTTGTTTGATAGTTTGATTAATATGTGTCTTGGCCTGTTTCCCTTTGGAGTTATCCTGTATGGGATTCTCTGCACTTCCTGCACTTGACTCTTTCCTTTCCCATGTTAAAGAAGTTTTCAACTGTAATCTCTTCAAATATTTTCTGTGTCCCTCCTTTTTTCTCTTCTTGTTCTGGGAAGCCTGTAGTTTGAATGTTGTTGCATTTAATGGTTTCCCAGAGGTCTCTGAGTGTGTCCTCAATTCTTTTCATTCTTTTTTTCTTTTTTCTGCTCTGTGTTACTTATTTCCAGTTTTTTTATCTTCCAAGTCAGTTATCCATTCTTCTCCCTCAGTTATTGTGCTATTGATTCCTTTTGGAGAATTTTTAATTTCATTTATTGTGTTGTTCATCATTGTTTGTTTGCTCTTTAGTTCTTCTAGGTCCTTGTTAGATGCTTCTTGTATTTTCTCCTTTCTATGTCCAAGATTTTGGATCATCTTTACTATTATTATTGTGAATTCTTTTTCAGGTAGACTGCCTATTTCCTCTTCATTTGTTTGGTCTGGTTGCATTTTATCTTGCTCCTTCATCTGCTGTGTATTTCTCTGTCTTCTCATTTTGCTTATCTTACTGTGTTTGGGGTCTCTTTTTCGCAGGCTGCAGGTTTTGTGTAGGCTTCCTGGTGGAGGGGACTGGTGCCTGTGTTCTGATGGATGAAGTTGGATCTTGTCTTTCTGGTGGGCCAGGCCACATCTGGTGGTGTGTTTTGGGGTGTCTGTTAACTTATTATGATTTTATGCAGGCTTTCTGTTAATGGGTGGTGTTGTGTTCCTGTCTTGCTAGTCGTTTGGTATGAGGTGTCCAACACTGTAGCTTGCTGGTCGTTGAGTGGAACTGAGTCTTAGTGTTGAGATGACATCTCTAGGAGAGCTTTTGCCATTTGATATTATGTGGGGCTGGGAGGTTTCTGGTGTTCCAATGTCCTGAACTCAGCTCCCCCACCTAAGAGTTTCAGGGCTGACACCCGGATGGAGTGTCTTGCCTTTTGGGAAGTCTGAGATCTTCTGCCAGCATTCAGTGAGTGTTCTGTAGGAGTTGTTCCACATGTAGATGTATTTTTGATGTATTTGTGGGGAAGAAGGTGATCTCTCCACCTACTTGAAGGTCCTCAATCAGTTTTATTTTTAATTTGAATGTATTTTAGTATAATTTCTGTAAGGTGTTCCAGGTGTTTACAGCTGGAGTCTGCTCTGACTGGCAGTGCTCTTTGGGTGCAGCAACCAACGCTCAGATATTGGCTGACCACAATCCTCCCCACAGCTGCGGAGACCAGCCAGTGGCCCTTCTCTTGCCAAGGAGGTCCGTGGGCAGTTCTGCCTGATTCAATTAACCAGCCAGCAAGCCCTCTTCATGACCCCACTCACCAGGTCACTTATTTTTTCTTCTGCATTATTCATTCTGGTATTCATTGCCTTGAGCTCAACTTTCATCACAGCAAATGAACTTATAAATTTTTCTTGGATCCTCCTTATAGTTTCTAGTTCCTTTTTACAGTAATTTGCATATTTGTCAATAGCCTTTCTAAATCCTTCATTATTTTCATTACCTCGTTTTTGAACTTGGTGTCGGTTAGACTGAAGTGGTCTGTTTCATTGTTTGTTCCTTCAGGGGAATTCTCTTGGTCTTTAAACTGAGAGTGGTTCCTCTGCTTCTTTATTTTACTTATATATCTCTTACTCTGTGAGTTTATGAGAAAACAAATATCTACTGTAGTCTTGGAGGGCTATTTATATGTGGGAGCATCTCTGCAAAGCTTGTGTGTGTTTAATGGTTTTTTGCAGTGAGGGCTGGTTCTGGTTTGGATGTTTGCCATCTCTTTCTTCAGCTTATGTTAGCCCTTATCCCCTTGATAGGGGTTGTGCAGGTGCACTGCCCACGTACATTCTCCCAAGAGGGCATTGCCAGTGGTTGGTGCCAGGTCATGGGACCCTTGGCAGCAGGCATGGGTTGCTCACACCCCCAGGCAAGTGGGAACAGTGTTTCATGCCGGGTCATGGGACCTTTGGTGTTAGCAGGCTGTGCACAATCCTGGGAAGGTGGGGGCTGCAACCTCTCCCCCTCCCCATAGGACCCTGGGTGGCAGCAGTATTCCACTCCCACCTCTGGATTCCGAGATGCCAGTGTCGGCTCATGCCCACCCCTGTAGCTCATGTAGGCAGTGCCCTGCCATGAAAGAAGCTCCTATGGTGGACCTGCCTCTCTCCTCATGTGCCCTCCAACAATGGTGCCTTGCCCCTCTTGTGGGCACAGGCTTCTTCCTGGACTCCCTCTTTTGTTGTGTACCACACCCTAGCCTCCTCAGGTTGTCTTTGTGCAGCCAACCCCAGTCCTCTCCCCAAGGTCTGACCTCCTAAGCCCGAGTCTCAGCACCCAGCCCCTGCCTGCCACATGGACGAGCATCTCAGGCTGGTGAGTGCCAATCAGCACTGATCATCTGTGCAGGTCTCTCTCTGCTTTGCTCTCTGCAAACCTTTTGCTGCGCTCTCCTCCAAGGCTCTGAAGCTCCCCCTCTGTCCTGGCTGATCTCCCCGCCAGTGAGGGGACTTCCCCGTGTGCAGAAAACTTTCCTCTTTTACAGCTCTCTCCCAGGAGTGCAGGTCCCATCTCTATTCCTTTCTCTCTCTCTCTCTCTCTCTCTTTTTTTTGTCTTACCCAGTTATGTGGATATTTTCTTGCCCTTTTGGAAATCTGAGGTCTTTTGCCAGAGTTCAGTAGATGTTCTGTGAGAGTCGTTCCACATGTAGATGTATTTTTGATGTATCTGTGGGGTGTAGGTGAGCTCCACGTCCTAGTCCTCTGTTATCTTGACCTGCTCTGATGATCACTAAATTGGTAGTAGTCATTGTTGTAATTATTATACCTAAGGCCCAAATGATCAACCCATCATCAAGGCTGATCTGTTTGATAGTAAAAGCAATCTCTTTTCAAAAATATCCATTTAGCTATTAAAATGTTACATCTGGATGGTAGAATCTCTGAATATTCTATTTCTCTGAGGTGCTCAGGACCCTCTGGGGATCCATGAAGATAATCTCAGGTGCCAGCAAGTTGTCTATAATAATTTCATCTTTGTGTATTTTTATTCCGATAAGATAACTTAACAAAATCACATTCTGGATCATCTGGTTGACCACCTCACACGTGAGTACTGCCATCAATTTTGAAATCTGTGTTACACATGTTACTTTAATTATATATTCCACTATTTTAATTATAGTGGAGTAAGATTAGAATGGCAGTGAAATGAATATGTAAATTATGTATTCTCACCAAGGAAAGCCTAAATAACATCATAGATGGCTATGCAAGTAATAGTTCTGCAGTAACTGGAATAGAAAAATGTAGTGGGAAAATTGAGTCTCACAGAGATACAGGGATGAACATTCAAAGTAACATGATTCACAATAGTCAGTAATATATTCATCTTGCAATTGGTAAATTATTTGTAACCAAAAATAATGTTGTTATTTTGAATTTTACTAGTTGAGCAGGTTTTATTTAATTTAGAAATATATTTTGGTTTATAGTTTTAGGACTATAAGCATAAACAATATGTGTATAGTTTCATGTTTGTACATACTTAAATACCATCATAATAAAAATAATTTAAGTCAATTATAGTGTTACAGTATTTTTTTTTCATTAAAGTGTGGCCACGTATTATTTAAGTTTGAGAGACATTGCACTTGGAGGTCTGCAAGTCACAGGGAAGGGTTTGAAGAAAGAGATGTAAACATAACCTAGACAGGCCTTCGGGTTTCATATGGTAACTGGGGTACTGACATAATTTTTAAAAAATATGAGAGTGTGCAGTAGAAAAGTCTAGACTTGTGAACAGGATTCTTCAAACACTTCTACCTCATGGACAAATCTAGTGATATGTATAACTGTAAATGTGTGATTAAAAGCAGTTTGAGGGTCCACAACATTTCCCACCAAACTCTTTCCTTTATTTCACAAATATTTACTAAGTTCACTATGTGCTAGGCAGTGGCTAACCATGGGAATACAGTAGAGAATAAAACATACACACTGCCCTCATGAAATACACATTAAATAAATAATTACACAAATAAATATAAACTTACAAGCTACAATAAGGGTATCAAGATAAGGAACAAGATGTGAAAGAGAATCATAGGACATATGTATTTTATAATAAATGGTCATGAAAGTCTTCTCTAAGGATATATTTAAAGTGAGATATGAATGATGAGCAGGAGCTAGCCAGGTAAAAAATGAGAAAGAACATTCCAAAAAGAACATACAATTCATGAAAATATCCCAAAGCAAGTTAGAAATGGTATAATTTTAAATGGCAATGAGGCCCTGGAGGGTAGTGAGTAAAATGTTAAAAAAAAAATGGATATTTTTCTAAAAGAGGAGCAGAAGCTACTGATAAGTTTTAAGTATAGGAATGATATGATCCAATTGACATTTGTAAATGATCAGTCTGGCTGCTATTGGAAAAAAAGATAGAGTGGAGTAAGAAAAGAAATAGTAGGAAAGTTTTCATATTAGTGCAGATCAGAAATAACTGTGACTTCAGCTAGGATAATAAAGATGAAGACAAAAATTAATGGACAAAAATTAATTAAGATATATCCTGGAGGTATAACTGAGAAGACATATCTAAACACAATGAAAAAAATCATACTAATCCAAATTGAAAATTATTTTTCAAAGCAACTACTTGGGCTCTTGAAAAATGTTAATGTTATGAAAGACAAGAAAAGTCTGCAGGTATTGTTTTATAATAAAGTAAACTAAAGAAGCACCACAAATAAATGCAATGTCTGAGTCTGGATAAGGAAAAGAAATCTACAAAGGATATTATGGGAATAATTGGGGGAATTCAGATATGGACTGATGTTAAATAATATTGTATCAGTGTTAATATTTTGTATGTATAATGGCATTATAGTTCTATGGGAGAATACCCTTGTTCTTAGGAGATACATACTAAAGTATATATAGGTGAAGCTTCAAGATGTCTACAACTAACTTTTAAATGGTTCATAGAAGGCAAGAGGTGAGAGTGGGGATGAAAGATAAAAGAAATTTTTAACAATTGATGAATCTAAATAAAGAGTATATAAGTGTTTATTTTATTATTCTTTTAATGTTCTTGTGGGATTGAAATGTCACACTAAAAAGCTGGTGAAAGTGGATAGGAGTTGCTGACTGATCAGATATGGGGCAAGTGCAAGGGAAAAAAAAATCAAGGATAACATCTAAGCAACTGGATGTATAATGGTGTGATTCAGTAAGATAAGGAAGATAGTGTCAAGTGGGGGATGAAAATGAAGACAGTGTGATAATGAAGAGTTCTTTATGGTCATACTGACCGTGAAACTTAGACATTCATATCTTACAGGCAGTTGGGCACATAAATCTGGAGCTCAGCAAGGAAAGCAGGGCTGGGCATGTATATCTGGGCATCATCAGCATGTAGCTGATATTTAAAGGATCAATCCAAGAAGAAGATATAACAATTATAAATGTTTATGTACCCAACATAGGAGCACCTCAATACATAAGGCAAATGCTAACAACCATGAAAGGAGAAAATGACAAAACACAATAATAGTAGGGGACTTTAACACCCGACTTACACCAACGGACAGATCATCCAAACAGAAAATAAATAAGGAACACAAGCTTTTCATGACACAATAGACCAGATAGATCTAATTGATATTTGTAGAACATTCCACCCAAAAGTGGCAGAATACACTTTCTTCTCAGGTGCACATGTAACATTCTGCAGGACAGACTGCATCTTGGGACACAAATCAAGCCTTCAAAAGTTTAAGAAAACTGAAATCATATCAAGCATCTTTTCTGACCACAATGCTATGAGATTGCAAATCAATTACAGGAAAAAAAAACTGTAAAAAAACACAAATACATGGAGGCTAAATAGTGTGTTACTAAATAACCAAGAGATCACTGAAGAAATCAAAGAATAAATAAAAATATACATAGAAAAAAGTAACAACGAAAACATGAAGACCCAAAACATACAGGACACAGCAAAAGCAGTTCTAAGAGGGAAGTTTATAGCAATTCAATCTCACCTCAAGAAACAAGAAAAATCTCAAATAAACAATCTAACCCTAACTTAAAACAACTAGAGAAAGAAGAACAAAGAAAACCCAAAGTCAGTAGAAGGAAAGAAATCATAAAGATCAGATCAGAAATAAATGAAATAGAAACGAAGAAAACAATAGCAAAGATCACTAAAACGACAAGATGGTTCTTTGAGAAGATAAACAAAATTGATAAACCCTTAGCCAGACTCATCAAGAAAAAAAGAGAGAGAATGCACAGCAATAAAATTAGAAATGAAAAAAGAGAAATCACAACTGACACTGCAGAAATACAAAGGATTATAAGACACTACTAGAAACAACTATATGCCAATAAAATGGACAATCATGAAGAAATGGACAAATTTTTGGAAAGGTACAGTTTTCCAAGACTGAACCAGGAAGAATTAGGATTATAAACAGACCTATCACAAGTAATGAAATTGAACCTGTAATTAAAAATCTTCCAACAAACAAAAGTCCAGGACTAGATGGCTTCACAGGCCAATTCTGTCAAACATTTAGAGAAGAGCTAACACCAATCCTTCTCAAACTATTCCGAAAATTTGCAGAGGGAGAAACACTCCCAAATACATTCTACGAAGCCACCATCACCGTGATACCAAAACCAGAAAAAGATATCACAAAAAAGAAAACTATAGACCAATATCACTGATGAACATAGATGCAAAAATCCTGAACAAAATACTAGGAAACAGAATCCAACAGCACAGTAAAAGGATCATACACTATGATCAAGTGGGATTTATCCCAAGGATGCAAGTATTCTTCAATGTGTGCAAATCAATCAATGTGATACACCACATTAACAAGTTAAGGAATAAAAACCATATGATTCTCAATAGATACAGAAAAAGGTTTTGACAAAATTTAACACCTATTTATGATAAAAACTCTCAAGAAAGTGTGCATAGAGGGAACCTACCTCAACATAATAAAGGCCATATATGACAAACCCACAGCTAGCATCATACTCAGTGGTGAAAAAGTGAAAGCATTTCCTCTAAGATCAGGACCCAAGCAAGGATGTTCACTCTTACTACTGTTATCCAACATAGTTTGGGAAGTCCTAGTCACAGCAATCAGAGAAGAAAAAGAAATGAAAGGAATCCAAATCAGAAAAGAAGAAGTCAAACTGTCACTATTTGCCCATGACATGATACTATACATAGAATATCTTAAAGATGCCACCAGAAAACTATTAGAAGTAATCAGTGAATTTGGTAAGGTTGCAGAATACAAAATTAATGCACAGAAATTGCTGGCATTCTTATACACCAACAACGAAAAATCGGAAAGAGAAATCAGAGAAACACTCCCATTTACCATTGCAACAAAAAGAATAAAATACATAGGAATAAATCTGCCTAAGGAGGCAAAAGACTTGTACTCAGAAAACTATAAAACACTGAAGAAAGTAATCAAGGATGACATTAAAAGATGGAGAAATATACCATGTTCTTGAAACAGATGGAGAAATATACCATGTTGTTGGATTGGAAGGATCAATATTGTGAAAATGACTATACTACTCAAAGCATTCTACAGATTCAATTCAATCCCTATCAAACTACCAATGGCATTCTTCACAGAATTAGAAGAAAAAATTTTACAATTCGTAAGGAAACACAAAAGATCGTGAATAGCCAAAGCAATCTTGAGAAAGAAACACGGAGTTGGAGGAATCAGTCTCCCTGACTTCAAACTATAGCACAAAGCTACAGTAATCAAGACAGTATGGTACTGGCACAAAAACAGAAATATAGATCAGTGGTACAGGATAGAATGCCCATAGGTAAACCCACGCACATATGGGCACGAAATTTACAACAAGGAAGGCAAGAACATACAATGGTGAAAGGAGACCCCCTTCAATAAGTGGTGCTGGGAAAACTGGACAGTTACATGTAAAAGAATGAAATTAGAACACTACCTAACACCATATACAAAAATAAACTCCCCATGGATTAAAGACTTAAATATAAGACCAGACACTATAAAACTCTTAGAAGAAAACATAGGCAAAACAGTCTTTGTTATAAACCACACCAAGATCTTTTTTGATCTACCTCCTAGAGTAACGGAAGTAAAAATTTTAAAGTGGGACTTAATTAAACTTAAAAGCTTTTGCACAGCAAAGGAAACCATAAAGAAGATAAAAAGACAACCCTCAGAATGGGAGAAAATATTTGCAAATGAAACAACAGACAAAGGATTAATCTCCAAAATATACAAACAGCTCATGGAGCTCAATATCAGAAAAACAAACAATCCAGTTAAAAAATTGGCAGAAGACCTAAATAGTCATTTCACCAAGGAAGATATACAGATGGCCAAGAGACACATGAGAAGATGCTCAACATCACTAATTATTAGAGAAATGCAAATCAAAACTACAATGAGGTATCACCTCACGCTGGTCAGAATGACCATTATCAAAAAATCTAGAAACAATAAATGCTAGAAAGGGTGTGGTGAAAAGGAAACCCTCCTGCACTGTTGGTGGGAATGTAAATTGATACAACCACCATGGTAAACAGTATGGAGGTTCCTTAAAAAACTAAAAATAAAACAACCATACGATCCAGCAATCCCACTACTGGGCATATACCCTGAGAAAACCATAATTCAAAAAGTGACATGCACCACAATGTTCATTGCAGCACTATTTACAATAGCCAGGACATGGAATCAACCTAATTGTCCATTGACAGATGAATGGATAAAGAAGATGTGGCACATATATACAATGGAATATTACTCAGCCATAAAAAGAAACGAAATTGAGTTATTTGTAGTGAGGTGGGTGGACCTAGAGTCTGTCATACAGAGTGAAGTAAGTCAGAAAGAGAAAAAGAAATACTGTATGCTAATGCATATATGTGGAATATAAGAAAAATGGTACTGATGAACCTAGGTGCAGAGCAGGAATAAAGAGGTAGACATAGAGAATGGACTTGAGGACATGGGGTGGGAGGGCAAAGCTGGGGTGAAGTGAGAATAGCATCAACATATATACACTGCCGAGTGTAAAATAGTTGGCTGGTGGGAAGCACCAGCATGACACAGGGAGATCAGGTCAGTGCTTTGTGGTGACCTAGAGGGGTTGGATAGGGAGGATGTGAGGGAGGCTCAAGAGGGAGTGGATATGGGGACATGTGTATGCATATGGCTGATTCACTTTGTTGTGCAACGGAAACTAACACAGCATTGTGAAGCAATTATAGTCCAATAAAGATCTATTTAAAAAAAGTAATATTGAAGTGAATCAGAAAAAAAAATAAAATGAAATAAAAGCCATGGCAGTGGCTAGGATAAACTAGGGAAAGAGTACAGAGAGAATCAAAGGGAATTAAAGAGGCTAAATAGGAGAGAAGAAGGCTATTGTTGGAGAGGAATCAAGATGGTGAAGTAAGAGGATATGGAGTTCACCTCCCCCCACAAACACATCAAAAACACATCTACATGTGGAACAATTCTTATGGAAAAGTAACTGGAAACTTGCAGAAGTCTTATAGAGCCAACATTTCAAGAAAGATTCCTATGTCATGAGGTAAGATGGGGGAAAAAAAGGCATTGTATTGGGACTTGTGACCCTGGGAGGGATCTAAGAGGAAAAGGAAGATAGCACAGGTGTACACTCACCCTGGGGAGTGAACAGTTCTTGATGCAGACTGAGTGTCCCTTTACTGGGGTATTATGAATGGGAGACAAGCCCCATGGCTGCTAGGAGAATTGCTGGGACAAAGACAAAGATTGGAGAAGACTAGACTCCACTCAAAACGAGTGTCTGGGTGCTGGCTTGCCCACAGACAAGGTGGAGATAGCTCTGCACTAGCGGCTTCCATCTTGCATGATCCCCAGTCCAAGCTGTGCAAACACACTGGGCTCTCTCACTCCATGCCATGGTTAGGCATGGGATACAGGACAGCAGAGTCCTGGGAAAAGACTCCATCTAGCAACACAGAGGTGGCTAGGGGGGTCTAGGGTGTGGTCTGGGTGGGGTGGTGGCAGCCATTGTTGGTACTTATCCAAATAGCACCTCAGGCACAGACCAGACCTCTGGCAGCAGTAGTTGCTCCAACTCTTGTGACCAACACACTGCATTCCTCACTCCCAGCTGAGTGAACACTCCAGCTCCACCCACTACACGCCACAGCTTGGAACTGGATCTGGGGCAGACAGGTCCTGGGAGAAGACTGCCACAGAGGCATCCTAGATCGCTGACAGCAGTGCAAACACCTCAGTTTCTGCAGCCACAGTGCCCCAACCCTCTACCCCAGCCTAGTGAACAACCTGGCCCTACCCACTCCACACACAGTCTTGCACTAGATCTGGGAAAGACACAAGAGAGGAAGGGATACTAATTCAGGCTGCCTTTGAGCAGAGCCACAGAAGCCTACACAGGTGGCATATAGGTCTTCTGTGAGCACACACATGGGTCTCACTTTCTTCATCAATAATTTCCTTGGAGTAGGGCACCCACTCAAGGGGAATGGAGCCTGATTGAGTCCAACACTCAGGGCTTCTACTCCAACAACTGGGGAGCAGGCCCTACCCCTGACAGTGTGGCAATGGCCATGAAGCAGAGAGGAAGTCCTACTACACAACCTGCATAGGCATTAGATTCCTCAACACCAACCACACCCCTTATCAAGGTGATAATGGCCAGCACACCATGAGGAAAGATGTGACTGGCATCCATATCAAAACCAGCCCTCACACCAAAGACATTGGACACACACAGTGTACACAAGTATGCTCCCACATAAAAATACCCCTTTAAGACCACAATAGATAACTGTTTCTCCAAAATTCATAGAGACATAGAAAGTTAAGTAAAATGAAAAGGCAGAGGAATTACTCCCAATTAAAAGAGCAAGAAAAATCCCCTGAAAGAACAAATAATGAAACAGAGCTCACCAGTCTACAAGACCCCAAGTTCAAAAAGTGGTAATAAAAATGCTAACTGAATTGAGAAAGATTATTGTTATAAATGCAGATTACTGTAATAAGGAACTAGGAACAATAAAGATGAACCAAACAAAGGTACATAAATTAATTTCAGAGGTAAAAACCAATCTAGAAGCAATGAATAAATGACTAAAATACACAAAAGTGTAAGTAAGTGATCTGGAAGACAGAATAATGGAAATAACCCAATCAAAACTGCAGACAGAATGACAAATTTTAAAAAAATGAGTTCAAAAAATGAGATCTCTGGGATAACATCAAATATGCACAATAGGGGTTCTGGAAGAAGAGATTGAAAATATATTTGAAGAAATTATGGCTGAAAAATTCCCAAACCTAAAGAAGGAAACAGATATTGAGGTACAAGAGAGACAGAAGGTCCCAAACAAAATTAACCCAAACAGACCCACACCAAGACATATCATAATTAAAATGGCAAATGTTAAAGATAAAGAGAGGATACTAAAGGCAGTAAGAGAGAAACAAAGAATCAGTTACAAGGGAACCCCCATAAGGCTACCAGCTGATTTCTCTGCAGAAATTTTGTAGGATAGAAGGGAGTGGCATGATATATTCAAAGACCTGAACAGAAAACCTGCAACCAAGGATACTCTAACCAGCATGATTATCATTCAGAATAGAAGGAGAGATAAAGAATTTCTCAAACAAGCAAAAACTAAAAGAATTCAGCAATATTAAACCTACCCTAAAAGAAATATTGAAAGGACTTCTCTAAATAGAAAAGAGGCAAGATTCTATAGGAAAATGAAATAACAGTAGGAAAGACAAATATATAAAAGGCTTGAAGATCACTTAAATAAGCCAATACATAGATTAAAAACAACAAAAAATTGTAAAAGTAATTATAACTACAATTAACAGCAAAATGATATGCATGAAGCTGTAAAGCAGGACATAAAAATCAAAAATTGGGAGACTAGAAAAATGTAGATATTTCAGAATGAGTTTGAACTTGAATGACTATCAGTTTAAAGCAAGCAGATATAGTTATGGGTCAACATACCTGAACTCTATGATAACCACAAATCAAAAATACACAATAGATTCACAGAAACCAAAAAGAAAGGAACTCAAGAATAATACAGAAAAAAATCATCAAACTACAAAAGAGAAAAATAAAAAGAAGAAATGAACAAAGAACTACAAAAACAACTGGATAACAAGAATTAAAATGGCAGTATATACATACCTGTCAATATTTTTTTTTAAATATCAGTGTAGACTAAATGCTCTGATCATAGAATGGCAGACATAGAATGGCAGAATGGATAAAAAAACCAAAAACCAAAAACCAAGAACATACAATATGCTGCCTACAGGAGACTCACTTCAGAGCTAAACACACACACAGACGGAAAGTGAGGGAACGGAATAAGATATTTCATGCTAATGAAAACAACAAGAAAGCAGGGTTACAAATACTCATATCAGACAAAGCAGACTTTAAAACAAAGTCCATAAAAACGACAAAGAAGTGCATTATATAATAATAAAGGGATCAATACAAAAAGGGGATATTACATACATCAACATATACACACCCAATATAGGAGCATTTAAATATAAAAAACTAATACTACCAGACATAAAAGGAGAAACTGACAATAATACAATAATAGTAGGAGACTTTATCACCCCACTGACATCAATGGACAGATCATCCTGACAGAAAATCAATAAGGCAACAGAGGTCCTAAATGACACAATAGACCAGTTGGACTTAATTGATATCTACAGGACACTACATCCAAAAAAACAAGAATACACATTCTTTGTAACTGTGCATGGAACATTCTTTAGGGTAGACTACATGCTAGGTCACAAAACAAGCCTCAACAAATTTAAGAGGATAGAAATTATTTCAAGCATCTTTTCTGAAGAAAATGGTATGAAACTAGAAATCAACCACAGAAAGAAAAAGAAGAAAAGAACAAACAGATGAAGACTAAACAAGGTGCTACTAAAAAACCAGAGGCAATAGTAAAATCAAAGAAGAAATCAGACAATACCTCAAGATAAACAAAATGAAAACAAACATTACAAAATCTATGGCATGCAGCAAAAGCAATTCTAAGAGAAAGTTCATAGTGATACAAGAATCCCTGAAGAAATAAGAAACATCTCAAATAAACAACCTAATCTACCTCCAAAAATAATTAGAGTAAAAAGAGCAATCAAAATCCAAAGTCAACAAAAGGAAGGAAATAATAAAGATCAGAGAGGAAATAAATGAAATAGATATGTTTAAAAATTAGAAAAAAATCAATACATCCAAGAGCTGTTTTTTTTAAAGATAAGCAAAATCAATAAACCTCTAACCAGGCTCACCAAGAAGAAAAGAAATAGGACCTAAATAAACAAAATAAAAATGAAAGATAAGAAATAACAACTGATACCACAGAAATTAAAAAAATATATATAAGAGAATACTATATGTCAACACATTTGACAGAGAAATTGACAAGTTTCTAGAAACATACAGCCTGCCAAAGCTGAATCAAGCAGAAACAGATAATTGAAAAAGACAAATCAGTACACGTGAAATATAACCTGTAATTTAAAAAATACCCTACCCTGCAAACAAACGCCCACGAACAGACTACTTCAATGAGAAATTCTGTCAAACATACAGAGAAGAATGTATATCTATCCTTCTCAAACTATTCCAAAAAATTGCAAAGGAAGGAACAGTCCCAAATTTATTCTATGATGTCACCATTACCCCAATAGCAAAACCAGACAAAGACACTACAAAAAAAATTACAGGCCAATATACTTGATGAATATAGATGTAAAACTACTCAACAAAATATTAGCAAAATGAATCCAACAATACATAAAAAGGATCATACAACACGATCAAGTTGGATTCATTTCAGTGTTACAAGATTGGTTGAACATATGCAAACAAATCAATGTGATATTCTACATCAACCAAAGGAAAGGCGAAAACCATGTGATCATCTCAGTAGATGCAGAAAATGCATTTGATAAAATTCAACATTGATTTATGATAAAAACTCTCACCAAAGTGGATATAGAGGGAACCTACCTCAACCTAATAAAAGCCATTTATGACAAACCCATAGCCAAAATCATACTCAATGGTGAAAAGCTGAAAGCCTTCCCACTAAATTCAGGAACAAGAGAAGGATACCCACTCTCACCACTTCTATTCAACACTGGATTGGAATTCCTACCCACAGCAATCAGACAAGAAAAAGAAATAAAGCTATCCAAAATGGAAGGGAAGAGGTAAAACTTCATCATTTCCAGATGACATGATACTCTATGTAGAGAACACTAATGTCTCCAAACAAAAACTTATAGAACTAATAAATGAATTAGGCAAGGTAGCAGGATACAAGATTAATATACAGAAATCTGTTGTATTTCTTTACACGAATAATGATATATCAGAAACAGAAAATTTCTTTAAATCCTCTTTAAAATTGGGTCAAAAAATAAAATGCCTAGGAAAAACCTTAATCAAGGAGGTGAAAGATCTATGTAATGAAAACTATAAAACATAGAGGAAATTGAAGATGATTCAAAGAAATGGAATGAGAACCAATGCTCTTAAATTGGAAGAATTAATATTGTTAAAATGGCCATACTACCCAATGCATTCTACAGATTTAATACAATCCCTATCGATGAACCCACGACATTTTTCAGAGAACTAGGACAAATCGTCCTAAAATTTATAAGGAATCACAAAAGGCCTAGAATCACCAAAGCATCTCTGAATAAAAAGAATAAAGGTGGGGACATAACCCTCCCAGACTAGAGACTATATTGCAAACTGCCAAAAATCAAAACAGGTCACCAAAGCCAGTCAAGGTATCAAGGAGGAAGCTCGTGCTCTGTACCCGCAGCTGATACTGGTGCTCCTGGCAGGGCGAGACTGGAGCAGAGCTGCCAGGCACCAGAGCTGATGCAAGTGCCGGCGCACCACTGGTTGGTGCTGCTGTGGGGTGAGTGAGTGGCTGCTATACGTAGCCAAGCATGTTGTGGTCAAATCTGCCCAGCCATGGAACAGAAACATTTGTTGAATGGAAAATCCATAAAAGAAAGCTCCTGTGAAAGCTTGAGACAGACGATAATTTCAACAATATTCAGCCGTGTGGCTAACAGGGTTGGGGTGTGCAGGCCGGGTGTCAGGACTGTGCCTCTGAGGTGGGAGAGCCGAGTTCAGGACATTGATCCACCAGATACCTCCCAGCTCCATGTAATATCAAACAGCAAAAGCTCTCCCAGAGATCTCCATCTCAAAGCTAAGGCCCAGCTCCACTCAACAACCAGCAAGCTCCAGTGCTGGACACCTCATGACAAACAGCTAGCAAGACAGGAACACAACCACACCCATTAGCAGAGAGGCTGCCTAAAATCATAATAAGGTCACAGACACCCCAAAACACACCACCGGCCGTGGTCCTGCCTACCAGAAAGAAAAGATCCAGCCTCATCCACCAGAACACAGGCACTAATCCACTCCACCAGGAAGCCTACAAAGCCCACTGAACCAACCTTAGCCACTGGGGGCAGACACCAAAAAATACGGGAAATACGAACCTGCAGCCTGCGAAAAAGAGACCCCAAACACAGTAAGTTAAGCAAAATGAGAAGACAGAGAAACCACAGCAGATGAAGGAGCAAGGTAAAAACCCACCAGAACAAGCAAATGAAGAGGAAATAAGTAGTCTACCTAAAAAAGAATTCACAGCAATGATTGTAAAGATGATCCAAAATCTTGAAAATAAAATGGAGAAATTAAAAGAAACGATTAACAAGGATCTAGAAGAAGTAAAGAGCAAACAAACAATGATGAACAACACAAGAAATGAAATTAAAAATTATCTAGAAAGAATCAAGAGCAGAATAACTGAGGCAGAAGGACAGATAAGTGACCTGGAAGATAAAATACTGGAATTAACTACTGCAGAGCAGAATAAAGAAAAAAGAATGAAAAGAATTGAAGACAGTCTTAGAGACCTCTGGGAAAACATTAAACGCACCAACATTCAAATTATAGGGGTCCCAGAAGAAGAAGAGAAAAAGAAAGGGAATGAGAAAATAGTTGAAGAGATTATAGTTGAAAACTTTCCTAATATGGGAAAGGAAATAGTCAATCAAGTGCAGGAAGCACAGAGAGTCCCATACAGGATAATTCCAAAGAGAAACATGCCAAGACACATATTCATCAAACTATGAAAAATTGAATACAAAGAAGAAATTTAAACAGCAAGGGAAAAACAACAAATAATATACAAGGGAATCCCCATAAGGTTAACAGCTGATCTTTCAGCAGAAACTCTGCAAGCCAGAAGGGAGTGGCAAGATATATTTGAAGCAATAAAAGGGAAAAACCTACAACCAAGATTACTTTAACCAGCAAGGATCTCATTCAGACTCAATAGAGAAATCTAAACCATTACAGGCTAGCAAAAGCTAAGAGAATTCAGCACCACCAAGCCAGCTTTACAACACATGTGTAGGGAACTTCTCTAGGCAGGAAACACAAGAGAAGGAAAAGACCTACAATAACAAACCCAAAACAATTAACAAAATGGTAATAGGAACTTACATATTGATAATTAACT
Source organism: Balaenoptera acutorostrata (assembly GCF_949987535.1). Taxonomy (NCBI): domain Eukaryota; kingdom Metazoa; phylum Chordata; class Mammalia; order Artiodactyla; family Balaenopteridae; genus Balaenoptera; species Balaenoptera acutorostrata. The sequence continues at coordinate 46,122,932 of NC_080085.1, forward strand.
TAAATGTAAATGGATTAAACGCTCCAACCAAAAGACATAGACTAGCTGAATGGACACAAAAACAAGATCCAAATATATGCTGTCTACAAAAGACCCACTTCAGACCTAGGGACAGAAACACACTGAAAGTGAGGGGATGGAAAATGATATTCCATGCAGATGGAAAACAAAAGAAAGCTGGAGTAGCAATTCTCATATCAGACAAAATAGACTTTAAAATAAAGACTATTACAAGAGACAAAGAAGGAAACTACATAATGATCAAAGGATCAATCCACAAAAAAGATAAAACAATTGTAAATATTCATGCACCCAACATAGGAACACCTCAATAGATGAGGCAAATGGTCACAGCCATAAAAGGGGAAATCAACAGTAACACAATCATCGTAGGGGACTTTAACACCCCACTTTCACCAAAGGGCAGATCATCCAAAATGAAAATAAATAAGGAAACACAAGCTTTAAATGATATATTAAACAAGATGGACTTAATTGATATTTATAGGACGTTCCACCCAAAAAGAACAAAATACACGTTCCTCTCAACTGCTCATGGAACATTCTCCAGGATAGATCATATCCTGGGTCACAAATCAAGCCTTGGTAATTTTAAGAATATTGAAATCATATCAAGTGTCTTTTCTGACTACAAAGCTATGAAACTAGATATCAATTACAGGGAAAAAAAGCTTAAGAATAAAAACACATGGGGGCTAAACAACACAATACTTAATAATCAAGAGATCACTGAAGAAATCAAAGAGGAAATAAAAAAATACCTAGAAAAAAAATGACAATGAAAACACGATGACCCAAAATCTATGGGATGCAGCAAAAGCAGTTTTAAGAGGGAAGTTTATAGCAATACAATCCTACCTTAAGAAACAGGAAACATCTCAAATAAACAACCTAACCTTACACCTAAAGCAATTAGAGAAAGAAGAACAAAAAAAAATCCCAAAGGTAACAGAAGGAAAGAAATCATAAAGATCAGAACAGAAATAAGTGAAAAAGAAATGAAGTGGGCTTCCCTGGTGGCGCAGTGGTTGAGAATCTGCCTGCTAATGCAGGAGACACGGGTTCGAGCCCTGGTCTGGGAAGATCCCACATGCCACGGAGCAGCTGGGCCCGTGAGCCACAGCTGCTGAGCCTGCGCGTCTGGAGCCTGTGCCCCGCAACGGGAGGGGCCGCGATAGTGAAAGGCCCGCGCACCGCGATGAAGAGCGGTCCCCGCACCGCGATGAAGAGTGGCCCCCACTTGCCGCAACTAGAGAAAGCCCTCGCACGAACCGAAGACCCAGCACAGCCAAAAATAAATAAATAAATAAATAAATAAAATTTAAAAAGAAAGCTTAATTTATTAAAAAAAAAAAAAAAAAGAAATGAAGTAAACAATAGCAAAGATGAATAAAACTAAAAGCTGGTTCTTTGAGAAGGTAAACACAATTGATAAACCACTAGCCAGACTCATCAAGAAAACAAGGGAGAAGACTCGAATCAATAGAATTAAAAACGAAAAAAAGAGAAGTAAACACTGACACTGCAGAGATATAAAGGATCATGAGAGATTCCTACAAGCAACTCTATGCCAATAAAATGGACAACCTGAAAGAAATGGACAAATTCTTAGAAAAGCACAATCTTCAGAGACTGAACATGGAAGAAGTAGAAAATAGAAACAGACCAATTACAAGCACTGAAATTCAGACTGTGATTAAAAATCTTCCAACAAACAAAAGCACAGGAGAATTCTATCAAACAGTTAGAGAAGAGCTAACTTACATTCTTCTCAAACTCTTCCAAAATACAGCAGAGGGAGGAACACTTCCAAACTCATTCACCAAGCCCACCATCACCCTGATACCAAAACCAGACAAAGATGTCACAAAGAAAGAAAACTACAGGCCAATATCACTGATGAACATAGATGCAAATATCCTAAACAAAATACTAGCAAACAGAATCCAACAGCACATTAAACGGGTCATACACCATGATCAAGTGGGGTTGATCCCAGGAATGCAAGGATTCTTCAAAATATGAAAATCAACCAATATGATACACCTTACTAACAAATTGAAGGATAAAAACCATATGATCATCTCAACAGATGCCGTAAAAATTTTTGAAAAAATTCAACACCCATTTATGATAAAAACTCTCCAGAAAATAGGCATAGAGGGAACTTACCTCAACAGAAAAAAAGGCCATATAGGACAAACCCACAGCCGACATCATTCTCAATGGTCAAAAACTGAAACCATTTCTTCTAAGATCAGGCACAAGACAAGTTTGTCCACTCTCACCAATATTATTCAACAGAGCTTTGGAAGTTTTAGCCACAGCAATCAGAGATGAAAAAGAAATAAAAAGAATCCAATTTGGAAAAGAAGAAGTATAGCTGTCACTGTTTGCAGATGACATGATACTATACATAGAGAATCCTAAAGATGCTACCAGAAAACTACTAGAGCTAATCAATGAATTTGGTAAAGTAGCAGGATACAAAATTAATGCACAGAAATCTCTTGTATTCCTGTACACTAATGATGAAAAATCACAAAGGGAAATTAAAGAAAAACTCCCATTTACCACTGCAACAAAAAGAATAAAATACCTAGGAATAAACCTACCTAAGGAGACAAAAGACCTGTATGCAGAAAACTATAATACACTGATGAAAGAAATTAAAGATGATACAAACAGATGGAGAGATATACCATGTTCTTGGATTGGAAGAATCAACATTATGAAAATGACTATAGTACTGAACGCAATCTACAGATTCAGGTCAATCCTTGTCAAACTACCACTGGCATTTTTCACAGAACTAGAACAAAAAATTTCACAATTTGTATGGAAACACAAAGGACCCCGAATAGCCAAAGAAATCTTGAGAAATAAAAACGGATCTGGAGGAATCAGGCTCCCTGGCTGCAGACTATACTACAAAGCTACAGGAATGAAGTCAGTATGGTACTGGCACAAAAACAGAAATATAGATCAATGGAACAGGATAGAAAGACCAGAGATAAACCCACACACATATGGTGACCTTATTTTTGATAAAGGAGGTAAGCATATACAGTGGAGAAAAGACAGCCTCTTCAATAAGTGGTGCTGGGAAAACTGGAGAGCTACATGTTAAAGAAAAAAATTAGAACACTTCTGAACACCATACACAAAAATAAACTCAAAATGGAGTAAAGACCTAAATGTAAGACCAGACACTATCAAACTCTTAGAGGAAAACATAGGCAGAACACTCTATGACATAAATCACAGCCAGATCCTTTTTGATCCACCTCCTAGAGAAATGGAAATAGAAGCAAAAATAAACAAATGGGACCTAATGAGACTTAAAAGGTTTTGCAGAGCAAAGGAAACCATAACCAAGATGAAAAGACAACCCTCTGAATGGGAGAAAATATTTGCAAATGAAGCAACTGACAAAGGATTCATCTCCAAAATTTACAAGCAGCTCATGCAGCTCAATATCATAAAAACAAACAACCCAATCCAAAAATGGGCAGAAGACCTAAATAGACATTTCTCCAAAGAAGATATACACATTGCCAACAAACACAGGAAAGAATGCTCAATATCATTAATCATTAGAGAAATGTAAATCAAAACTACAATGAGATGTCATCTCACAGTGGTCAGAATGACCATTATCAAAAAATCTACAAACAATAAATGCTGGAGAGGGTGTGGAGAAAAGGGAATCCTCTTGCACTGTTGATGGGAATGTAAATTGATACATCCACTATTGAGAACAGTATGGAGGTTCCTTAAAAAACAAAAATAGAACTACCATATGGCCCAGCAATCCCACTACCTGGCATATCCCCTGAGAAAACCATAATTCAAACAGAGTCATGTACCAAAATGTTCGTTGCAGCTCTATTTACAATAGCCAGGACATTGAAGCAACCTAAGTGTCCATCAATAGATGAATGGATTTACAAGATGTGGTACATATGTACCATGGAATATTACTCAGCCATAAAAAGAAACGAAATTGAGTTTTTTTGTAGTGAGGTAGATGGACCTAGAGTCTGTCATACAGAGTGAAGTTAAGTCAGAAAGAGAAAAATAAATACCATATGGTAACACATATATATGGAATCTACAATAAATAAATAAATAAATAAATAAATAAATAAATAAATAAATAAATAAATGTTCTGAAGAACCTAGGGGCAGGACAGGAATAAAGACACAGACATAGAGAGTGGACCTGAGGACACAGGGAGAGGGAAGGTTAAGCTGGGATGAAGTGAGAGAGTGGCATTGACTTATATATACTACCTTTTGTAAAATAGATTGGTAGTGTGAAGCAGCCGCATAGCATGGGGAGATCAGCTCGGTGCTTTGTGACCACCTAGAGGAGTGGGATAGGAAGGGTGGGAGGGAGACTCAAGAGGGAGGAAATATGGGGATATATGTATATGTATAGCTGATTCACTTTGTTATAAAGCAGTAACTAACACACCATTGTAAGCAATTATACTCCAATATAGATGTTAAAAAAATAAAAAAAAAATAATGAAAACCGCATGGTATTGGCACATAAGCTGACATGTCAGTCAATGGAACAGAATCCAGAGCCCAGATAGACGCACACACCTACATATGGTCATTTAATCTACAACAAAGTAGCAAGAATATACAATGCAGAAAATACAGTCTGTTCGACAAGTGGTGCTGGGAAAGCTGAACAGCTACACATAAATCAATTAAATTAGAACACTCCTTCTCATCATATACAACAATACACTCAAAATGGTTTAAAGACCTAAATATAAGTCATGACACCATAAAACTCCTAGTGGAGAACATAGGTAAACATTTTCTGTCATAAATCACACCAATATTTTCTTAGAGCAGTCTCCCAATGCAAAAGACAATAAAAGCAAATATAAACAAATAGGACCTAGTTAAACTTAAAAGGTTTTTCACAACAAAGGAAACCATCATCCAAACTAAAAGACAACCTGCAGAATGGGAGAAAATATTTGCAAACCATGCGACCAATAAGGGGCTAATATCCAAAATATAGAAACAGCTCACGCAACTCAATATATATATATATATATAAACAACTAACCCATTTGAAAAATGGGCTGAAGACATAAATACACATTTCTTCAAAGACAACATAGAGATGGCCAAGAGGCACATCAAAATATGGTCAACACTGCTAATTATTAGAGAAATGCAAATGAAATCCACAATGAGTTATCACCTCACACTAGTCAGAATGGCTATCATCACAAAGTCTACAAATAATAAATGCTGGAGATGGTATGGAGAAAAGTGAGCCCTTGTACACTGCAGGTGGGAATGCAAATTTGTGTAGCCACTATGGAAAACAGTATGGAGTTTCCTTAAGAAAACTAAAAATAGAGCTACCATATGATCCACCAATGCTACTCTTGGGTATTTATTCAGAAGAAACAAAAACACTAATTCAAAAAGATACATGCATCGCAATGTTCATAGCAGCGGTATTTACAGTAGCTAAGTGTCCCTCAACAGATGACTGGTATTTATATACAATGGAATATTATTCAGTCATAAAAATGAATGAAATATTGCCACTTACAGGAACATGGGTAGACCTAGAGAATATTATATTTAGTGACGTAAGTCACACAGAGAAAGACAAATACTATATGATATAGCTTATATGTGGAATCTAAAAATAATACAAATAAATCTGTATACAAAACAGAAACAGATGCACAGACATAGAAAACAAACTTATGGTTACCAAAGCAGAGATGGAGTGAGGGAGTGACAAATTAGGAGTATGGTATTAACAGATACAAACTACTCTACATAAAAAAAGATAAGCAGCAAGGGTTTACTGTATAGCACAGGGAATTATAGTCAATGTCTTGTAATTACCTATAATGTAATATAATCTGAAAAAAATAACCAAATCCTTTTGCTCTACATCTGAAACTAACATAATAAAAAAATAAAAATAATACAATTCAATCGAAACATTGCTAACAGTCTTGAAGAGACATTTTCCCAAAGATATACAAATGGCTAACAGGCACATGAAATGATGCTCAACATCACTAATTATTAGAAAATGCAAATGAAAACCACAATGAGGCATCACCTCACACTGGTCAAAATGGCTATAATCAAAAATCCTACAAATAGGAAATGTTGGCAAGGATCTATAGAAAAGGGAACCCTCCTACACTGTTGGTGGGAATGTAAATTGGTGCAGCCTCTATGGAAAACAGAATGGAGGTTTCTTAAAATCTAAGAAAAGAACTACCATATGTGTTTCAGGAAATCCACTCCTGGGTATGTATCTGAAAATGAATACACTAATTTGAAAAGATACATGCACCCCAGTGTTCGCAGCAGCACTATTTACAATAGCCAAGAAATGGAAGCAACCCAGTGTCCATCAACAGATGATGTGCTTAAGAAGATGTGATATATATATATATATATATATATATATATATATATATATATATACACACAATGGAACATTACTCAGCCATAATAAAAGTGAAATACTGCCATTTGCAGCAATGTGGATCAACCTAGGGAATATTATGCTAGGTGAAATAAGTCAAACAGAGAAAGACAAGTATTATATAATATCACATATATATCACACATAATATCACTATGTGTGAGACATAGACTCACACAGTCTATGTCTACAGACTCACGGACATAGAAAACAAACTTATGGTTACCAGACGGGAGATGGACAAATTAGGTGTGTTAACAAATTAGGGATTAACAAGTACAAACTACTGTGTATGAAATAGATAAGCAAAAAGGATTTACTGTTATAGCATGAGGAATTATACCCATTATTTTATAATAACCTGTCATTGAATATAATCTGCAAAAATACTGTATCACTATGCTGTACACATGAAACTAAAACAATATTATAAATCAACTATACTTCAATTAAGAAAAAGAAGAGAAGAAAAGGCAAACCCCAGGACTGAGTCATGGGACACTATAAGAGTTCTGGAGGAAGAGGAGCAGTTAGCAGAGACCGAGGAGTGTTCAACTTGTCAGGAAGAAAACCAGTAAAGTTTGATATTACAAGAACCAAGAGAGGAGAGAGATTGAGAAGGAGAGATTGGGCCACTGAAATGAATGTTTCTAAGCATTTAAGATAAAGAAAGAAATTTTAATCAATATATTTGACAACATAGAAGTCATTAATCACCTTGCTGGGAGTGGTTTCAGTGGAGTAATTGGGAAGAAAGTCAGATTGGAGTGGATTGAAGAGTGAAAGTATGCTAATAAAGTGTAACAGGGAGTGGAAATAACTCTCCAATATTTAAAGAAATAGAGTGGAAGCTAAAGTAGTTTGTGCAGTTTGAGGGAAATTACTTTTTGGTAAAATAGGATATATCAGACCATATTTGTAGGCTAGTAGTAATGATATAGGACAAAGAAACAGAATGGTGATATATGAAAGAGGGAGTTTAATGAACAGAGTGAAGTTCTTGATAAGATGAGAGGGTATAGTATCCAGCATACAAGTTTCAACTGGTCTTTCATAGGAGCAGAAATAGATGGGTGCTAGCAGTTTTAGAGATTCCATTTAGGTGGGGAAAGCAAAAGGAAATTCTGATGCTGTTTATTTTCTCAATGAAATATGAGGTAGAATTAGCTGAGAATAAGTGGGAAAGAAGATGGGATATTTGAGAAGAGTGGGTAACCTGACCTACCGGGAAACATAGTAGGATGTCAGGCAGAACTGAGTAACCAATTTGAGGTTTGTGGTCTTGAATTTTAAGTGCAACCAGGCATCTTAGCTGTGTGATTTTTTTTACAAGTAGGAAACTAATCCTCCTCGGTCATGACATGTTATTCTTTCAATGTACTTCTGGATTTTTTTCTTTGAATTATATTTTTTTCCACTGAATTTATAAATTTTACCTTATTATGATGTATAAATATCCTAAGTCTATTGTTAATCTCCAAATGTAATGTCCAAATTATTTCCACATTATCTCCAAATATGTCTCCAAACGTAATATTGGGTATACAAGACCCTCCTTTATGCATCTTGCTTTGATTTGGAAGAACTGGGTGCTTGAATAATTTTATCTCAAAACTTAAAGTTTACATTTCTTTGATCTACTACCAGTATTATTTTTCAGTCAGTACTATCTACCAGTGTTTGTTTACGCCTCCCATGTGATATTGAAGACTAACGAGTAGAAGACTTCCTTGAGATAAGTTTGTAAGACATTGAGGATTCACAGGAAAGAGGAAGAGGGTTAAAAACAAGTGAGACTGTTGCAATGGCTATGCATATGTGGCACCTTGATAATACGTGTGTATGCATGAGGTAGTGGCTATCTGAAATGGAAGGGTGAAGTGTAAAGTGCAAAGGACAATGTATGGGAGGATGATGTTGGAGGAGGAAAACATGCTGCATCTGATAGAGAAAAGAGGACATGGTGGGGAAGAGATGCCAAAACAGGCGGCTCACATTGCCCTAGTAGCATAAGCTAATCATCCAATGTAAAGAGGGGAGAGCCAATGGCCTTGGTGTGCAAAGTAAAACATTGAGGAGACAAATCTGGCATATAGATGCATTTTGTTAGACCTACATAAATGTAAAAATTGGTAGTTGTAAACATTTTAAAATTGAGAAGTTTCTTGAGAAAACCTGTCTATAACTTCTCTCAAAAATTCTGGGGGATTGGAGAAGATGGCGGAAGAGTAAGACGCGGAGATCACATTCCTTCCCACAGATACAGTAGAAATACATCTACACGTGGAACTGCTCCTACAGAACACCCACTGAACGCTGGCAGAAAACGTCCGACCTCCAAAAAGGCAAGAAACCCCCCCCCCGTACTTGGGTAGGGCAAAAGAAAAAAGAAACAACAGAGACAAAAGAATAGGGACGGCACCTGCACCAGTGGGAGGGAGCTGTGAAGGAGGAAAGGTTTCCACGCACTAGGAAGCCCCTTCGCGGGCGGAGACTGCGGGTGGCGGAGGGGGGAAGCTTCGGAGCCACGGAGGAGAGCGCAGCCACAGAGGTGCGGAGGGCAAAGCGGAGAGGTTCCCGCATGGAGGAGCAGTGCCGAACAGCACTCACCAGCCCGAGAGGCTTGTCTGCTCACCCGCCGGGGCGGGCGGGGCTGGGAGCTGAGGCTCGGCTTCCGTCGGATCGCAGGGAGAGGACTGGGGCTGGCGGCGTGAACACAGCCTGAAGGGGTTAGCGCACCACAGCTAGCCGGGAGGGAGTCCGGGGAAAAAGTCTGCAGCTGCCGAAGAGGCAAGAGACTTTTTCTTCCCTCTGTGTTTCCTGGTGCGCAAGAAGAGGGGATTCAGAGCGCCGCCTAAACGAACTCCAGAGACTGGCGCGAGCCGCAGCTATCAGCGCGGACCCCACAGCAACAGGGGCGCAGAGGGAAAAACGGAGAGATTCCCGCACAGAGGCTTGGCGCCGAGTAGCACTCAGCAGCCCGAGAGGCTTGTCTGCTCACCCGCCGGGGCGGGCGGGGCTGGGAGCTGAGGCTCGGCTTCGGTCGGATCGCAGGGAGAGGACTGGGGCTGGCGGCGTGAACACAGCTTGAAGGGGTTGGCGCACCACAGCTAGCCGGGAGGGAGACCGGGAAAAGGTCTGCAGCTGCCGAAGAGGCAAGAGACTTTTTCTTGCCTCTTTGTTTCGCTGCGCGCAAGGAGAGGGGATTCAGAGCGCCGCCTAAACGAACTCCAGAGAAGGGCGCGAGCCGCGGCGATCAGCACGGACCCCAGAGACGGGCGTGAGACGCTGGGGCTGCTGCTGCCGCCTCCAAAAAGCCTGTGTGTGAGCACAGGTCACTCTCCACACCACCCCTCCCAGTAGCCTGTGCAGCCCGCCACGGCCAGGGTCCCGGGATCCCGGGACAACATCCCCGGGAGAACGCACTGCGCGCCTCGAGCTGGTGCAACGTCACGCCGGCCTCTGACGCCGCAGGCTCGCCCCGCCTCCTCTGTACCCCTCCCTCCCCACGGCCTGGGTGAGCCAGAGCCCCCGCAGCAGCTGCTCCTTTAACCCCGTCCTGTCTGGGCGGGGAGCAGACGCCCTCAGGCGACCTACACGCAGAGGCGGGTCCAAATCCAAAGCTGAACCCCAGGAGCTGTACAAACAGGGAAGAGAAGGGGAAATCTCTCCCAGCAGCCTCAGAAGCAGCGGATTAAAACTCCACAAACAACTTGATGTGCCGGCATCTGTTGAATACCTGAATAGACAACGAATCATCCCAAAGTCAGGAGGGGGACTCTGGGAGCAGGAGATATTAATTTTTCCCCTTTTCCTTTTTTTTGGTGAGTGTATATGTATATGCTTCTGGGTGAGATTTTGTCTGTATAGCTTTGCTTTACAATAGCTTTATTTTACTTCACTATATTATAGCCTCTTTCTTTCTTTCTTTCTATTTTTTCTCCCTTTTACTCTGAGCCGTGTGGACGAAAGGCTCTTGGTGCTCCAGCCAGGCATCAGGGCCGTGCCTCTGAGGTGGGAGAGCCAACTTCAGAACACTGGTCCACAAGAGACCTCCCAGCTCCACGTAATACCAAACGGCAAAAATCTCCCAGAGATCTCCATCTCAACATCAAGACCCAGCTTCACTCAACGACCAGCAAGCTACAGTGCTGGACACCCTATGCCAAACAACTAGCTAGACAGGAACACAACCCCATCCATTAGCAGAGAGGCTGCCTAAAATCATAATAAGGCCACAGACACCCCAAAATACACCACCAGACGTGGACGTGCCCACCAGAAAGACAAGATCTAGCCTCATCCACCAGAACTCAGGCACTAGTTCCCTCCACCAGGAAGCCTACGCAACCCACTGAACCAACCTCAGCCACTGGGGACAGATACCAGAAACAACGGGAACTACGAACCTGCAGCCTGTGAAAAGGAGACCACAAACACAGTAAGATAGGCAAAATGAGACGACAGAAAAACACACAGCAGATGAAGGAGCAGGCTCAAAACACACTGGACTTAACAAATGAAGACGAAATAGGTAGTCTACCTGAAAAAGAATTCACAATAATGATAGTAAGGATGATCCAAAATCTTGGAAATAGAATAGACAAAATGCAAGAAACATTTAACAAGGATGTAGAAGAACTAAAGAGGAACCAAGCAATGATGAAAAACACAATAAATGAAATTAAAAATACTCTAGATGGGATCAATAGTAGAATAACTGAGGCAGAAGAAAGGATAAGTGACCTGGAAGATAAAAAGGTGGAAATAACTACTACAGAGCAGGATAAAGAAAAAAGAATGAAAAGAACTGAGGACAGTCTCAGGGACCTCTGGGACAACATTAAACGCTCCAACATTCGAATTATAGGGGTACCAGAAGAAGAAGAGAAAAAGAAAGGGACTGAGAAAATTTTTGAAGAGATTATAGTTGAAAACTTCCCTAATATGGGAAAGGAAATAGTTAATCAAGTCCTGGAAGCACAGAGAGTCCCATACAGGATAAACCCAAGGAGGAACACGCCAAGACACATATTAATCAAACTGTCAAAAATTAAATATAAGGAAAACATATTAAAGGCAGCAAGGGAAAAAAAAACAAATAACACACAAGGGAATCCCCATAAGGTTAACATCTGATCTATCAGCAGAAACTCTGCAAGCCAGAAGGGAGTGGCAGGATATACTTAAAGTGATGAAGGAGAAAAACCTACAACCAAGATTACTCTACCCAGCAAGGATCTCTTTCAGATTCGATGGAGAAAGTAAAACCTTTACAGACAAGCAAAAGCTGAGAGAGTTCAGCACCACCAAACCAGCTTTACAACAAATGCTAAAGGAAATTCTCTAGGCAAGAAACACAAGAGAAGGAAAACACCTACAATAACAAACCCAATACATTTAAGAAAATGGGAATAGGAACATACATATCGATAATTACCTTGAATGTAAATGGATTAAATGCTCCCACCAAAAGACACAGACTGGCTGAATGGATACAAAAACAAGACCCATATATATGCTGTCTACAAGAGACCCACTTCAGACCTAGAGACACATACAGACTGAAAGTGAGGGGATGGAAAAAGATATTCCCTGCAAATGGAAAGCAAAAGAAAGCTGGAGTAGCAATTCTCATATCAGACAAAATAGACTTTAAAATAAAGACTATTACAAGAGACAAAGAAGGACACTATATAATGATCAAGGGATCGATCCAAGAGGAAGGTATAACAATTGTAAATATTTATGCACCCAACATAGGAGCACCTCAATACATAGGCAAATACTAACAGCCATAAAAGGGGTAATTGACAGCAACACAATCATAGTAGGGGACTTTAACACCCCACTTTCACCAATGGACAGATCATCCAAAATGAAAATAAATAAGGAAACACAAGCTTTAAATGATACATTAAACAATATGGACTTAATTGATATTTATAGGACATTCCACCCAAAAACAACAGAATACACATTTTTCTCAAGTGCTCATGGAACATTCTCCAGGAAAGATCATATCTTGGGTCACAAATCAAGCCTTGGTAAATTTAAGAAAATTGAAATCGTATCAAGTATCTTTTCCGACCACAACGCTATGAGACTAGATATCAATTACAGGAAAAGATCTGTAAAAAATACAAACACATGGAGGCTACACAATACATTACTTAATAACGAAGTGATTACTGAAGAAATCAAAAGGGAAATCAAAAAATACCTAGAAACAAATGACAATGGAGACACGACGACACAAAACCTATGGGACGCAGCAAAAGCAGTGCTAAGAGGGAAGTTTATAGCAATACAAGCCTACCTCAAGAAACAGGAAACATCTCGAATAAACAACCTAACCTTGCACCTAAAGCAGTTAGAGAAAGAAGAACAAAAAAACCCCAAAGCCAGCAGAAGGAAATAAATTATAAAGATCAGGTCAGAAATAAATGAAAAAGAAATGAAGGAAACAATAGCAAAAATCAATGAAACTAAAAGCTGGTTCTTTGAGAAGATAAACAAAATTGATAAACCATTAGCCAGAATCATCAAGAGAAAAAGGGAGAAGACTCAGATCAATAGAATTAGAAATGAAAAAGGAGAAGTAACCACTGACACTGCAGAAATACCAAAGATCATGAGAGATTACTACAAGCAACTATATGCCAATAAAATGGACAACCTGGAAGAAATGAACAGATTCTTAGAAATGCACAAACTGCCGAGACTGAACCAGGAAGAAATAGAAAATATGAACAGACCAATCACAAGCACTGAAATTGAAACTGTGATTAAAAACCTTCCAACAAACAAAAGCCCAGGACCAGATGGCTTCACAGGTGAATTCTATCAAACATTTAGAGAAGAGCTAACACCTATCCTTCTCAAACTCTTCCAAAATATTGCAGAGGGAGGAACACTCCCAAACTCATTCTACGAGGCCACCATCACCCTGATACCAAAACCAGACAAAGATGTCACAAAGAAAGAAAACTACAGGCCAATATCACTGATGAACATAGATGCAAAAATCCTCAACAAAATACTAGCAAACAGAATCCAACAGCACATTAAAAGGATCATACACCATGATCAAGTGGGGTTTATCCCAGGAATGCAAGGATTCTTCAATATACGCAAATCAATCAATGTGATACACCGTATTAACAAGTTGAAGGAGAAAAACCATATGATCATCTCAATAGATGCAGAGAAAGCTTTCGACAAAATTCAACACCCATTTATGATAAAAGCCCTGCAGAAAGTAGGCATAGAGGGAACTTTCCTCAACATAATAAAGGCCATATATGACAAACCCACAGCCAACATTGTCCTCAATGATGAAAAACTGAAACCATTTCCACTAAGATCAGGAACAAGACAAGGTTGCCCACTCTCACCACAATTATTCAACATAGTTTTGGAAGTGTTAGCCACAGCAATCAGAGAAGACAAAGAAATAAAAGGAATCCAAATCGGAAAAGAAGAAGTAAAGCTGTCACTGTTTGCAGATGACATGATATTATACATAGAGAATCCTAAAGATGCTACCAGAAAACTCCTAGAGCTAATCAATGAATTTGGTAAAGTAGCAGGATACAAAATTAATGCACAGAAATCTCTTGCATTTCTATACACTAATGACGAAAAATCTGAAAGTGAAATTAAGAAAACACTCCCGTTTACCATTGCAACAAAAAGAATAAAATATCTAGTAATAAACCTACCTAAGGAGACAAAAGACCTGTATGCAGAAAATTATGACACTGATGAAAGAAATTAAAGATGATAGAAATAGATGGAGAGATATACCATGTTCCTGGATTGGAAGAATCAACATTGTGAAAATGACTCTACTACCCAAAGCAATCTACAGATTCAATGCAATCCCTATCAAACTACCACTGGCATTTTTCACAGAAGTAGAACAAAAAATTTCACAATTTGTATGGAAACACAAAAGACCCAGAATAGCCAAAGCAATCTTGAGAACGAAAAATGGAGCTGGGGGAATGAGGCTCCCTGACTTCAGACTATATTACAAAGCTTCAGTAACCAAGACAGTTTGGTACTGGCACAAAAACAGAAATATAGATCAATGGAACAGGATAGAAAGCCCAGAGATAAACCCACACACATATGGTCAACTTATCTTTGATAAAGGAGGCAAGCATATACAGTGGAGAAAAGACAGCCTCTTCAATAAGTGGTGCTGGGAAAATTGGACAGGAACATGTAAAAGTATGAAATTAGAACACTCCCTGACACCATGAACAAAAATAAACTCAAAATGGATTAAAGACCTAAGTGTAAGGCCAGACACTATCAAACTCTTAGAGGAAAACATAGGCAGAACACTCTATGACATACATCACAGCAAGATTCTTTTTGACCCAGCTCACAGAGAAATGGAAATAAGAACACAAATAAACAAATGGGACCTAATGAAACTTAAAAGCTTTTGCACAGCAAAGGAAACCGTAAACAAGACCAAAAGACAACCATCAGAATTGGAGAAAATATTTGCAAATGAAGCAACTGACAAAGGATTAATCTCCAAGATTTACAAGCAGCTCATGCAGCTCAATAACAAAAATACGAACAACCCAATCCAAAAATGGGCAGAAGATCTAAATAGACATTTCTCCAAAGAAGATATACAGATGGCCTACAGACACATGAAAGAATGCTCAACATCATTAATCATTAGAGAAATGCAAATCAAAACTACAATGAGATATCATCTCACACTGGTCAGAATGGCCATCATCAAAAAATCTAGAAACAATAAATGCTGGAGAGGGTGTGGAGGAAAGGGAACACTCTTGCATTGTTGGTGGGAATGTAAATTGATACAGCCACTATGGAGAACAGTATGGAGGGTCCTTAAAAAACTACAAATAGAACTACCATACGACCCAGCAATCCCACTACTGGGCATATACCCTGAGAAAACCATAGGTCAAAAAGAGTCATGTACCAAAATGTTCATTGCAGCTCTATTTACAATAGCCAGGACATGGAAGCAACCTAAATGTCCATCATCAGATGAATGGATAAAGAAGATGTGGCACATATATACAATGGAATATTACTCAGCCATAAAAAGAAATGAAATGGAGGTATTTGTAATGAGGTGGATGGAGTTAGAGTCTGTCATACAGAGTGAAGTAAGTCAGAAAGAGAAAAACAAATACAGTATGCTAACACATATATACGGAATCTAAGGGAAAAAAAAAAAGGCCATGAAGAACCTAGTGGCAAGACGGGAATAAAGACACAGACCTACTAGAGAATGGACTTGAGGATAGGGGGAGGGGGTGGGGTGAGATGTGACAGGGTAAGAGATTGTCATGGACATATATACACTACCAAATGTAAAATAGATAACTAGTGGGAAGCAGCCGCATAGCACAGGGAGATCAGCTCGGTGCTTTGTGACCACCTAGAGGGGTGGGATGGGGAGGGTGGGAGGGAGGGAGATGCAAGAGGGAAGAGAAATGGGAACATATTGTATATGTATAACTGATTCACTTTGTTATAAAGCAGAATCTAACACACTATTGTAAGGCAATTATACTTCAATAAAGATGTTTAAAAAAAATTCTGAAGCTATGTGTTGAGCATTTATTATGCACTAGTTACTCTTCTAAGCCCTTTAGCACAAATTAACTCAAATCTCATACAAGCTCTATGTGGAAGATACCATCATTATTATTATTTTAGAATTTAGGAAACTGGAACAGAAAAGCTAAGTGACTGGCATTTTGTCACACAGCTGGTAAATGGCAGAGCCAGGATTCTAATTCAGAGAATCTGGCTTCAGAGTTTACAGTCTTAACCATGCTATCTTGTTCTTTAGTTAATACTGAGCTCACATCTCTGCAGGGCAACATTTGGATGAAGATAGGTAGTGTCTGCCTCTTTAGATGAGACATATGCTCTCCTGTTTGCCTCAGTTTTCTTTAGCATTCCCTTTTGTAGTTCATCTGCTCCCCTTCACTCATTTACATTACCTGTATGTTCTCTGAAGGCATTTGAGTGTGTGACTCCTGATGTATAAGAAGAGGGTAGAGGAATACTACTTGTTCATATCAAGACATCCTTACAAGAAGGTTTTCATAACTTCGAAGGGTCCTTCAACATGATAACCACTGGCTTCAAATGCTATACCATTTGGTTGGGGAGGGGGAGGGAGTCATTTACCCACAGGGCCTGGCATATTGCAGTAGCTTAATAACTATTCATTGAATAAATAAGAGCATGAATGCATGAACAAATGGAGTTGCTGTGAGAATTCAAGAATTAGATCTGTGGATGAATTAGATAAACCTTAAGGTTTCTATTACTCTGAAATTATGATTCAATAATCCAAAACAGTATAAAGCCATTAATATATCATAGTATTTCAAATTGAATATAATTACACAATTGGGATTTTAAATGTGGAAGGGATCTTTGAGAATATACAGTTCCCCAACTCCCTACTTCTATCATTTTAGGGAGTAGTAACTTGGAGACTCAGACTCCTCCTTTATGTTTTATTGTTTCCTTTCAACATTCTAGGGGAAAATGACCACACTTTCCTTTTTGCTTCACCCAGGGCAAACTTCAGAGTATCCATAAGGTTTTCTATCACTACTGTAAAAATTACTAAAACCATAGTGTCTTCAAAAAAACACAATTTGTTATTTCAGAATTCTATAGGTCAGAAGTGCAGGCACAGAGTGGCTTGTCTGATTTCTCTGCTCCTGACCTCAAGGCCAAAATTAAGGTATTGGCCAGCCTTGGCTCTTGTCTGGAAGCTCTGAAGGAGAATCCCCTTCCATGCTTGTTCATGTAGTTGTCCAAATTAAATTCCATGTAGCCTCTATTTCCTTGCTGGCTGTTAATTGGACATTGTTCTCAGCTTCTAGAGGCCACCTGCATTCTTTGGCTCTTTCTCCATCATTAAAGCCAGTACCAGAAATGTGAGTTCTTTTCATTCAACTCTCTCTGACCTCTTCTTCTACCTCATCTCTCCTGCTTCCCACTTCCTCCAAATCTCCCTGATGGATTCTTCTGCCTTCTTTTTCTGCTTTTAAGGACCCATTGGGACCACCCAGGTAGTCCAGGATAATCTCCCTATTTAAAAATCAGCTGATTAGTATTCTTAATTACACCTGCTTTCACAGCAGAACCTAGATTATTGCTTAATTGAATAAGTTGGGAATGGAAATCTTGAGAGGACACCTTTAGAATTCTGTTTACCACAGTGTAATTTACCTTATTTGACTGTATATATCTCTCTGAAAGACTTAAGCATTTAAGTGTCAGGACTCTGTCTTTGGCTAAATATTGTAGTGGTTAAGTACACAGATCCTAGAGGCCAACTATTTGGATCAAAATCCTTTCTTGTTTGGCAGCCTAGGGTAAATTATTTAATTTTCCTGTGATTCAGTTTCTTCAAATATAAACGGAAATAAGCATAGTAACTATTCCAGAATTGAAGATATAATAGCACATTTTAAGTTTTAGTTTTTGGCATTATTACCCTTAGCATCTAGCACTTAGCACTATATTTGTTATGTAGTAAATACTCTGTAAATAGTAGCGATAATTTTTATTATTGCTACGTACAGGTTTTTTTAATGGCACTCATGACTCTTTATTGACCTTGTTTTTCTACTTATCCTCCTCTCTCTCCTAGACTGTAAATTTCTTGAAGACTGGTATCATTTAATTTATATTTTTGTTCCCAGAACCTAGCAAAGTATCCAGCATGTAGTAGGTGCTCTATGAGCACTAATTAAATAAGTAAATGAATGAATAAAATACTTTCCCAATGAATTCAGTCTCTGATGACACATAGCCTTGCTGGTTAGGAATTATAGTTCCAGTCGGTATGCCCTTTCCTGGCTTGGCTAGAGAAGTAATGAGGCTTGCTGCAAGTCATACAGATAGGTAGTACTTGTTTTCTCTGTGGTGTGACTATTTACCTTTCCATGTGCATATTTAATGAACCCAATTATAATTTAAAGGTCAAAATATAGAGTAAGAGCAGTTAGCATTGTGGGTTGCCAGGAAGGTCAGAGATTAAGTCATTATTGAATTCAATCTAATCTCCTGAGAGATGACATGATTATTTCAAAAATTCCATCTCTAAGCTTGAAGATGGGACTCTGCAAAAAGCTGAGACATCTATAAATGAAAGAGGAATTGTCACTTTGAGTCATTTGTTGACTCACCAGCAGGACCAGTTTATGCAAATTTAATTAGTAAAGAAGCCTATACAGGCTTTCAGTGAAGGCATTCCACCTGGATCATTGTCATTATATTCTTTAATACATATGTAACCAGAGACACCTATGCTACATTATAGACATAGACCCATAGGTCTATGAATATAGGTCTGTAAAATATAGACCTCAGATTTATTAAAGAAAAGGATAAACTGTCTTAGGAATTGACTCTAATATGTTCATTAAAAATGTGTGTGTGCTAAAAAAAAAAAAGTGTATGTGTGTGAGTACATGCCTGTAATTGGAGAAAAACAGGATCACATACCAGATCTGAGAAAAAAAGAGTGATTAATTTTGAATTATAATAACACTAGGGGACTTGAAATGAGGTAGAATCATTTTTCTTACAATGATACAATGAATTTCCTAGAAATTACATAAACATTTGGCAGGTAAGGACAATAACACCTCGCCTGAGCCCCTGTACACATCACAGGTAGCAGTACACTGGGAGATGTTATGTCACATCTATGGCCACCAAAAATCCTGAAAGGTAAATTTACCATCTGTGGAAGAACATTGGTGACATGCTGGCATGTTGCATGGAAAGAGGTACAGAACTCAAGTTGGTTTCCTTCATCAAATTGTATAGCCAGCTCTTTCATTCATGCATACCCCGTTCTCCCTACATCCCTCAATGACACCTACTCCCTAATCTTTTGAAGAATATGCTAGTGTGATTATAGGTCTCAGAAAACTAATTTCTATATAGTCCTCTGTTTGTCCATGTCTGATTATCTCAACAGCACTTTAAATTTGAAGGCAGCTCAAGTGGCCTCAACTACCCCTTGTTATTTGGGTTTATCTGACAAGGTCACTTAAAGCTGCTGGACTATATAACTAACAGCCCTCGGCATCTGTGACAGTAGGGTTTAGGACAGTAGGGTTTAGACTGCATTTTTCCTGATGCTAAAGACCCAAGTACTTCAGCAACTTTATCAGTGGCAATAACCTCCCACTCCAACAGTATTACCAATGATGAAAAAGATGTGTACCTATTCCACTTCTCCCAGGTCCTTTGGGTACCTGATATTTCTTTGTTTCCCTCCAAGTCACTGACATTCAGGAGAGAAATATGCTCAAAACTGTAGTAAAATGAATATGGCCTATAATCATTTTGTGGTTACCTGCCCTATTTGTTATAGGACTGAACTGGGTTTGGCCCCTGTTTGTCTTTAACTTATTTCGATGAACCTCTGGAAAGATCCATACATCTATCTATTCTCTCTCTTTCTGATATACACTTTTACAGTCATGTTCACCACATTTCCCCTGACTAAATGCCTCTTGAATAAAAAAGCTGCACCCCTGAGATCACTCTTGCATTTCTATTACCTTCCTGCAGGTGGGGTGGAGGTAACAATTCTATCCCTGTTTCTAAATACCTTTTGTAATAACTCCTCTGCCTAGATTCAACAACTCTCCCACTTCCCAGTTTTGAAACCTTGACTGGGCCCCCTTAATGAACTTTGGTTTTCAGAATCTCCTCTGCAAAGCTCTAGGCATCCACTGGCCTTGGTTGGCAAGCCACAATTTCTCCTTAGGTGTTATGGCTCAGAGAAGTTTCCTCTAACAACTCTAGTTAAACCAGAACCCATTCCATCAATCTGTCCTCTTATACAACTTTACAGTTTCTTGTTAGCACTATGCATCATGATTGTTGGTTTTTATTCATTTATTTATTTTTGCTTGTATATTTTCTACACTGGAATAAGATTTCCACCTTCGTAGACTTTCTCAATTGCATTCTCCACGAAATGACCAGTGCCTAGAAGAGAGCTTAAGACATAGTAGGTGTCCAATAAATATCTGTTGGGTGTAGGAATGAATTAAATTGCAGATAGATCCTGTCCCAAGGTCACTGATAATTGGTACTGAAAAAGTATTTTTCCCCCTTTGCCCAACCCCATATCCCATTAACCTTGATGTCAGCTTTGGAGTCTCTGCAAGTGTTTTCTTGGGTATTGTAGATTTTTATGTTCTTCAGTGTTTTCCTAAATCTTATGTTTTAAAATATTTTCTCTCTTCTCTAAGCTAATTTTGAGGAAGAAATTGTAGAGCGTAGAGAAAAAGAAAGTATTAGGCAGAAGGGCTGTTAGAAAATGCTCTTGAAAAGCATTTTCCCGTGGGGAGGCAGGATAGTGTACAAAAAGGGTCATGGGTTTTAGAGTCAGAATCCCAAGCTCAAGTCCTAGCATAATCAGATTTTTTAGTAGCTTGGTAGCTATGGGCAAGTTGTGTAAATCCTCTGTGCATTATCTACAAACTGGGGTCAATAATAGCATCTGCCTCTGTTACTGAGTCCAAGCTCATTCTACTCATTGCCAATAAATCAAGAGATGGGGTGTTGGGGCAAGGAATAATGACTTTATTCGGAAAACCAGGAGTCCAAGAAGATGGCAGACAAATGTCCTAGAGGACCATCTTCCCAGGGTCTGGATGCTAATTTATTTTATAGAATAAAGAGGGGGGTGGTGTGGAGGGAAGGTAAAAAGGCCATAAGTTGTTGCAAATGTCTCCTGGTTTCAGCCAGACTCCAGGAGATGTGTTAATTTCTTCTTTCCTGTAGCCATTCACAGGTGGGATGGCTCAGGATGTTTCCTATGAGCTGAAAAGGTATTTTAGTTTTACATTCAGGCATGGGGGACAGGGTTCTTAGAGATGGGCCATTATGTTTACTTTAAGCTATAGGCAAATCCTTTTATGATTAACTTGTAGCAAAAGCAATAGAAAACAAAGGTTAAAGTAAAAGAAACAGATCTAATACGGAGTCATATAGGGCTCTTGTGAGGATTAAATGACTTAATATGTATAATAACAATGTTAATTCTCTCCCTGCTTTTGTGTATCTTATCTCCTGATTTTCCTTTCTTACCTAGCTTTCCATAAGGAAAACCAGTTTGTTTCCACAGGTGAGATACGTAATACTTTGCTGCCCCAACACTGTCCCCCTCCCCTACTCATACCTCAATTCTAGTAAAAACAAAACCCTAGACAAATAAAAACCACACATAAAATCTAGACAGTCCAGTCTGGAAAGGATTGAGACAGCTATCCTAAAACAATGTCTTACTTGCTTGGTAAACTTTACACACAAAAGTCCCCTTAGCAAACACTGCAGCTCTTTCACAACTTTTACAGCCTTCCCCGGAAGAGAAATTCACAAGAGTGATTCTCAAAGTATACTGTCTACTGAAAAAAACGCACAACCTAAAAGTTAAGAGTTGTTTTGTTTGGTGGACTTTCTGAGGATTTCATGCCTGGGAGTTAGCTTCTCAGATAGTTCTGAGGGACTGCTCTGAAGAGGTAAGGGAGGATCCAGGATATATAGGAGTTTTGCAACAAAGACCAGGTAGTAGGAACATCAAAAGATATCTGTTTATTTTACTTATTTTTCATTGGATTATAGTTGCTTTACAATGTTGTGTTAGCTTCTGCTGTACAGCAAAGTGAATCAGCCACACACACACACATATATATATATCCTCTGCCTTGGATTTCCTTCGCATTTAGTTCACCACAGAGCATTTGGTAGAGTTCCCTGTGCTATACTGTCTGTTCTTATTAATTATCTATTTTATACACAGTAGTGTATATATGTCAATGCCAATCTCCCAATCCATCCTACCCCACTTCCCCCCTGGGTATCCAAACGTTTGTTCTCAACGTCTGAGTCTCTATTTCTGCTTTGCAAATAAGTTCACCTATACCATTTTTCAAGATTCCACATATAGGTGTTAATATACAATACTGGTTTTTCTATTTCTGACTTACTCTGTATGACAATCTCTAGGTCCATCCACATCTCTGCAAATGGCACAATTTTGATCTTTTTTTTACAGCTGAGTAATATTCCATTGTATGTATGTACCACATCTTCTTTATTCTTTCCTCTGTTGATGGACATTTAGGTTGCTTCCATGTCCTGGCTAGTGTAAAGAGTGCCACAATGAAAACTGGGGTGCATGTATCATTTTGAATTACGGTATTCTCCGGGTATATGCCCAGGGGTGGGATTGTTGGGGCACATGGTAGTTTTATTTTTAGTTTCTAAGGTAACCTCCATACTTTTCTCCATAGTGGTTGTATCAATTTACATTCCCACTGAAAATGTAACAGGGTGCCCTTTCCTCCACACCCTCTCCAGCATTTATTGTTTGCAGATTTTTTGATAATGGCCATTCTGACTATTGTGAGGTGATTCCTCATTGTAGTTTTGATTTGCATTTCTCTAATGATTCATGACGTTGAGCATCCTTTCATGTGTTTGTTGGCAATCTGTATATCTTCTTTGGAGAAATGTCTATTTAGGTCCTCTGCCCATTTTTGGATTGGGTTGTTTGCTTTTTGTAAATTGAGCTGCCTGAGCTGCTTGTAAATTTTGGAGATTATTCCTTTGGCAGTTGCTTCATTTGCAAATAATTTCTCCCATTCTGAGGGTTGGTTTTTCATCTTGTTTATGGTTTCCTTTGCTTTGCAAAAGCTTTAAATTGTCATTAGGTCCCATTTGTTTTTTTTTTGTTTGTTTGTTTGTTTGTTTTTATTTCCATTTCTCTAGGTGGTGGGTCAAAATGATCTTGCTGTGATTTATGTCATAGAGTTCTGCCTTTGTTTACCTCTAAGAGTTTTGTACTGTCCGGCCTTACATTTAGGTCTTTAATCCATTTTGAGTTTATTTTTTTCTATATGGTGTTAGGGAGTGTTATAATTTCATTCTTTTACATGTAGCTGTCCAGTTTTCCCAGCACCACTTATTGAAGAGGCTGTCTTTTCTCCATTGTATATTCTTGCCTCCTTTATGAAAAATACGGTAACCATATGTGTGTGGGTTTATCTCTGGGCTTTCTATCCTTTTCCATTGATCTATATTTCTGTTTTTGTGCCAGTACCATACTGTCTTGAATACTGTAGCTTTGTAGTATAGTCTGAAGTCTGGAGCCTGATTCCTCCAGCTCCGTTTTTCTTTCTCAAGATTGCTTTGGCTATTTGAGGTCTTTTGTGTTTCCATACAAATTGTGAAATGTTTTGTTCTAGTTCTCTGAAAAATGCGACTGGTAATTTGATAGGGATTGCACTGAATCTGTAGATTGCTTTGGGTAGTATACCCAGTTTCACAATATTGTTTCTTCCAATCAAAGAACATGGTGTGTCTCTACATCTGTTTTTGCCATCTTTGATTTATTTCATCAGTGTCTTATAGTTTTCTGCATACAGGTCTTTTGTCTCCTTAGGTAGGTTTATTCCTAGGTATTTTATTCTTATTGTTGCAATGGTAAATGGGGGTGTTTCCTTAATTTCTTTTCCAGAATTCTCATCATTAGTGTATAGAATGCAAGAGATTTCTGTGCATTAATTTTGTATCCTGCTACTTTACCAAATTCATTGATTAGCTCTAGTAGTTTTCTGGTAGAGTCTTTATGATTCTCTCTGTATAGTATCATGTCATCTGCAAAGAGGGACAGCTTTACTTCTTCTTTTCTGATTTGGATTCTTTTTATTGCTTTTTCATCTCTGATTGCTGTGGCTAAATTTCCAAAACTATGTTGAATAATAGTGGTGAGAGTGTGTGCACTTGTCGTGTTCCTGATGTTAGAGTAAATCTTTCAATTTTTCACCATTGAGAATGATGTTGGCTGTGGGTTTGTCATATACGGTCTTTATTATGCTGCGGTAAGTTCTCTCTATGCCTACTTTCTGGAGGGTTTTTATCATAAACCGGTGTTGAATTTTGCCGAAAGATATTTCTGCATCTATTGAGATGATCATATGGTTTTTCTCCTTCAATTTGTTAATATGGTTTATCACAGTGATTGATTTGGGTATATTGAAGAATCCTTGCATTCCTGGGAAAAACTCCACTTGATCATGGTGTATGATCCTTTTAAGGTGTTGTTGGATTCTGCTTGCTAGTATTTTGTTGAGGATTTTTGCATCTATGTTCATCAGTGATATTGGGCTATAGTTTTCTTTCTTTGTGACATCTTTGTCTGACTTTGGTATCAGGGTGATTGCGGCCTTGTAGAATGAGTTTGGGAGTGTTCCTCCCTCGGCTATATTTTGGAAGAGTTTGAGAAGGATAGGTGTTAGCTCTTCTCTAAATGTTTGATAGAATTCGCCTGTGAAGCCATCTGGTCTTGGGTTTTTGTTTCTTGGAAGCTTTTTAATCACAGTTTGATTTTCAGTGCTTGTGATTGGTCTGCTTATATTTTCTATTTCTTCCTGGTTCAGTCTTAGAAGGTTGTGCTTTTCTAAGAATTTGTCCATTTCTTCCAGGTTGTCTATTTTAATGGCATAGAGTTTCTTGTAGTAATCTCTCATGATCCTTTGTATTTCTGACATGTCAGTGTTTACTTCTCCTTTTTCATTTTTAATTCTATTGATTTGAGTCTTCTCCCTTGTTTTCTTGATGAGTCTGGCTAGTGGTTTATCAATTTTGTTTATCTTCTCAAAGAACCAGTTTTTAGGTTTATTGATCTTTGCTATTGTTTATTTCATTTCTTTTTCACTTATTTCTGATCTGATCTTTATGATTTCTTTCCTTCTGCTACCTTTGGGATTTTTTTGTTCTTCTTTCTCTAATTGCTTTTGGTGTAAGGTTAGGTTGTTTATTCGAGATGTTTCTTGTTTCTTTAAGTAGGATTGTATTGCTATATACTTCCCTCTTGGAACTGCTTTTGCTACATCCCATAGGTTTTGGGTCATTGTGTTTTCATTGTCATTTGTTTCTAGATATTTTTTGATTTCTTCAGTGATCTCTTGGTTATTTAGTAGTGTATTGTTTAGGTTCCATGTGTTTTTATTTTTTACAGATTTTTTCGTGTAATTGATATCTTGTCTCATAGCATTGTGGTCAGAAAAGATACTTGATACCATTTCAACTTTCTTAAATTTACAAAGGCTAGATTTCTGACTCAAGATATGATCTATCCTGGAGAATGTTCCATGAGCACTTGAGAAGAATGTGTATTCTGTTGTGCTTGGATGGAATGTCATATAAATATCAATTAAGTCCATCTTGTTTAATGTATCATTTAGAACCTGTGCTTTCTTATTTATTTTCATCTTGGATGATCTATCCACTGGTGAAAGGTGAGTGATAAAGTCCACTACTATGATTGTGTTACTGTTGATTACCCCTTTTATGGCTGTGAGCATTTGTCTTATGTATTGAGGTGTTTCTATGTTGGGTGTATAAATATTTACAATTGTTATATCTTCTTCTTGGATTGGTCCCATGATCATTATGTAGTGCCCTCCTTTGTCTCTTGTAATAGTCTTTATTTTAAAGTCTATTTTGTGTGATATGAGAATTGCTACACCAGGTTTCTGTTGATTTCCATTTGCATGGACTATCTTTTTCCATTCCTTCAATTTCAGTCTGTATGTGTCCCCAGGTCTGATGTGGGTCTCTTGTAGACAGCATATATATGGTTCTTGTTGTTTTATCCATTCAGCCAGTCTATGTCTTTTGGTTGGAGCATTAATCCATTTTTATTTAAGGTTGCTATTGTTATGTATGTTCCTATTACCATTTTCTTAATTGTTTTGGGTTTGTTATTGTAGGTCTTTTCCTTCTCTTGTGTTTCCTGCCCATAGAAGTTCCTTTAGCATTTGTTGTAAAGCTGGTTTAGTGGTGCTGAATTCTCTTATCTTTTGCTTCTCTGTAAAAGTTTTAATTTCTCCATCAAATTTGATTGAGATCCTTGCTTGGTACAGTAATATTGGTTGGAGGTTTTTCCCTTTCTTCACTTTAAATATGACCTGCCACTCCCTTCTTGCTTGCAGAGTTTCTGCTGAAAGATCAGCTGTTAACCTTATGGGGATTCCCTTGTATATTATTTGTTTTTTGCCCTTGTTTCGTTGAATATTTTTTCTTTTTATTTAATTTTTGATAGTTTGATTAATATGTTTCTTGGTGTGTTTCTCCTTGGATTTATGCTGTATCGGACTCTCTGTGCTTCCCGGACTTGATTGACTATATCCTTTCCCATATGAGGTACGTTTTCAACTAAAATCTCTTCAACTATTTTGTCAATCCCTTTCTTTTTCTCTTCTTCTTCTGAGACCCCTATAATTCGAATGTTGGTGCGTTTAATGTTGTCTCCGAAGTCTCCGAGACTGTCCTCAATTCTTTTCATTCCTTTTTCTTTACTCTGCTCTGTAGTAGTTATTTCCAATATTTTATATTCCAGGACACTTATCCATTCTTCTGACTCATTTATTCTGCTATTCATTCATTCTAGAGAATTTTAAATTTCATTTATTGTGTTGTTCATCATTGTTTATTTGCACTTTCCTTCTTGTAGGTCCTTTTTAAATGTTTCTTGTATTTTCTCCATTCTATTTCCAAGATTTTGGATCATCTTCACTGTCATTACTCTGAATTATTTGTCAGGGAGACTGCTGATTTCCTCTTCATTTGTTTGGTCTGGTGGGTTTTTACCCTGCTCCGTCATCTGCTGTGTTTTTCTCTCTTCTCATTTTGCTTAACTTACTGTGTTTGAGGTCTCCTTTTCACAGGTTGCAAGTTTGTAGTTTCCATTGTTTTTGGTGTCTGCCCCCAGTTGCTAAGTTTGATTCAGTGGATTGTGTAGGCTTCCTGTGGGAGGGGACTGGAGCCTGTGTTCTCATGGATGAGGCTGGATCTCTTCTTTCTGCTGGGTAGGTCTGTATCCAGTGGTGTGTTTTGGGGTGTTTGTGACCTTATTATGATTTTCGGCAGCCTCTCTGCTAACGGATGGGGCTGTGTTCCTGTCTTGTTAGTTTTTTGTCATAAGGTGTCCAGCACTGTAACCTGCTGGTTGTTGAGTGGAGCTGGGTCTTAGTGTTGAGATGGAGATCTCTGGGAGAGCTTTCACTGTTTGATATTACATGGAGCTGGAAGGTCTCTGGTGGACAAATGTCCTGAGCTCAGCTCTCCCACCTCAGAGGCACAGGCTTGACACCCAGCCAGAGCAACAAGACTCTGCCAACCACATGGTAGATCACTGGTTGATTATAAAAGGATGTAATGCACGAGCAGCCAGGTTAAAGGCATGCAGAGGGCAGGTATGGGGAAAGGGCATGGAGTTTCCATGTCTAGTGCTAACGCTCCACTCTTCCCAAATCTCCCAGTGTTCACCAACCAGAAGCTCCAAGAGACTCATTTTAAACCTAAATGTACTCACAGTCTGAAAGTGAAAGGATGGAAAAAATATACCATGCAAACTGAAATATAAAGTTGGGATAGCAATACTTACATCAGATAAAAATATATTTAAAACAAAGAAATTAACAAAGGACAAATAAGGGCATTACATAATAAATAAATAAAGAGGTCAATCCAACAACAGGATATATCATTCCTAAATATTTATGCCCAGGATATAAGAGCACCTAAATATACAAAAAAAAATTAGCAGAAATAGAGGGAGAAATTGACAGCAATGCAATAATAGTAGAGGAATTTAATACCCCACTTACATCAATAGATAGATCATTCAGGTATAAAATCAATAGGGAAACACTGACCTTAAGCAACTTATTATACCAATAGACCTAATATATAAATACAGAAGTTTCCAACCAAAATCAGCAGAATACGTATTCTTTTCAAGTGCACATGGAACATTCTCTGGGAATGATTACACGTTAGGTCACCAAACAAATCTCACTAAATTTAAGAAAGTGTAATCATATCAAGCATCTTTTCCAACCAAGTGATATAAAACTAGAAATTAATTGTAAGAAAAGTGCTGGAAAAATCAGTAAACGTGATGACTAAACAGCATGCTACTAAACAACTAATGACTGAACAAAGATATCAAAAGGAAATTAAAAAATACTTGAGATAGATGAAAATGATATCACAACTTTCCAAAATCGATGGGACCCATCAAAAGGAATTCTAAGAGAAAAGGTTATAGCAATACAAGTCTATCTGAAGAAACAAACAAACAAAAAATATAACTTTATATTTAAAAGAAAAAAAAAAGAAAAAAGGCAAAGCCCGAAGTTAATAGAAGGAAGGAAATTATAAAGATCAGAGTAGAAATCAATAAAATAAAATCTGAAAATGAAACAAAACAAAGTGAAATCAATAGAAAAGATGAATGAAACAAAGAGTTGGTTCTTTGAAAAGATAAGCATCATAAAAGAATACTGTGGAGGGAGCGGAGAAGATGGTGGAAGATTAAGACGCGGAGATCACCTTCCTCCCCACAGGTACATCAGAACTACATCTACACGTGGAACTGCTCCTATAGAACACCCACTGAACGCTGGCAGAAGACGTCAGACCTCCCAAAAGGCAAGAAACTCCCCATGTACCTGGGTAGGGCAAAAGAAAAAAGAAACAACAGAGACAAAAGAATAGGGACGGGACCTGCACCAGTCGGAGGGAGCTGTGAAGGAGGAAAGCTTTCCATACACTAGGAAGCCCCTTCACAGGTGGAGACTATGAGTGGCCGAGGGGGGAAGCTTCGGAGCCATGGAGGAGTGTGCAGCAACAGGGGTGCGGAGGGCAAAGCGGAGAGATTCCCGCACAGAGGAGTGGTGCCGACCAGCACTCACCAGTCCGAAAGGCTTGTCTGCTCACCCGCCGGGGCGGGCGGGGGCTGGGAGATGAGGCTCGGGCTTCCATTGGATTGCAGGGAGAGGACTGGGGTTGGCGGTGTGAACAGAGCCTGAAGGGGTTAGCGCACCACAGCTAGCTGGGAGGGAGTCCGGGAAAAGGTCGGGAGCTGCAGAACAGGCAACAGACATTTTCTTGCCTCTTTTGTTTCCTGGTGCACGAGGAGAGGGGATTCAGAGTGCCTCCAAACGAGCTCCAGAGATGGGCAAGAGCCACGGCTATCAGCGCGGACCCCAGAGACGGTCATGAAATGCTAAGGTGGCTACTGCCACCACCAAGAAGCCTGTGTGCAAGCACAGGTCACTCTCCACACCGACCCTCCAGGGAGCCTGTGCAGCCCGTCACTGCCAGGTTACCATGATACAGGGACAACTTCCCCAGGAGAATGCACGGCGCTCCTCAGGCTGCTGAAACGTCACACAGTCCTCTGCCGCTGCAGGCTCGCCCTGCATCCATACCCTTCCCTCCCCACAGCCTGAGTGAGCCAGAGCCCCCGAAGCAGCTGCTCCTGTCTGAGCAAAGAACAGACGTCCTCAGGCTCTTTACACACAGAGGCGGGGCCAAATCCAAAGCTGAACCCCGGGAGCTGTGCGAACAAAGAAGAGAAAGGGAAATTTCTCCCAGCAGCCTCAGAAGCAGCGGATTAAAGCTCCACAAACAACTTGATGTACCTGCATCTGTGGAATACCTGAATAGACATGGAATCATCCCAAATTGAGGAGGTGGACTTTGGGAGCAAGATATATTATTTTTTTCCCCTTTTCCTCCTTTTCTGAGTGTATATGTTTATGCTTCTGTGTGAGATTTTGTCTGTATAGCTTTGCTTTCACCATTTGTCCTAGGGTTCTGTCCACATGTTTTTTTGTAAATTAATTTTTTTTCTTTTTTTTCTTAATAATTATTTTTATTTTTTATTTAAAAAACTTTATTTTATTTTATCTTACTTTATTTTATATTACACTCTTTCTTTTTTTCATTCTATTTTTTCTCCCTTTTATTCTGAGCTGGGTGGATGAAAGGGTCCTGCTGCTCCATCCAGGCATCATGGCTGTGCCTCTGAGGTGGGAGAGCCAACTTCAGGACACTGGTCCACAAGAGACCTCCCAGCTCCATGTAATACCAAATGACGAAAATCTCCCAGAGATCTCCATCTCAACACCAAGACCCAGCTTCACTCAATGACCAGCAAGCTATAGTGCTGGACACCTTATGCCAAACAACTAGCAAGACAGGAACACAGCCCCATCCGTTAGCAGAGAGGCTGCCTAAAATCATAATAAGGCCACAGACACCCCAAAACGCACCACCAGGGGTGGACCTGCCCACCAGAAAGAAAAGATCCAGCCTCATCCACCAGAACACAGGCACTAGTTCCCTCCACCAGGAAGCCTACACAACCCACTGAACCAACCTTAGCCACTGGGGACAGATACCAAAAACAACAGGAACTACGAACCTGCAGTCTGCAAAAAGGAGAACCCAAACACAGTAAGAGAAGCAAAATGAGAAGACAGAAAAACACAGCAGATGAAGGAGCAAGGTAAAAACACACCAGACCTAACAAATAAGAGGAAATAGGCAGTCTACCTCAAAAAGAATTCAGAATAATGATAGTAAAGATGATCCAAAATCTTGGAAATAGAATAGACAAAATACAAGAAACTTTTAACAAGGACATAGAAGAAATAAAGAGGAAACAGGCAACAATGAAAAACACAATTAATGAAATTAAAAATACTCTAGAAGGGATCAATAGCAGGACAACTGAGGCAGAAGAACGGATAAGTGACCTGGAAGATAAAATATTGGAAATAACTACTGCAGAGCAGAATAAAGAAAAAAGAATGAAAAGAAATGAGGACAGTCTCAGAGACCTCTGGGACAACAATAAACACACCAACATTCAAATTAAAGGGGTCCCAGAAGAAGAAGAGAAAAAGAAAGGGACTGAGAAAATATTTGAAGAGATTAGAGTTGAAAACTTTCCTAATATGGGAAAGGAAATAGTTAATCAAGTCCTAGAAACACAGAGAGCCCCATACAGGATAAATACAAGGAGAAAAACGCCAAGACACATATTAATGAAACTATCAAAGTTAAATATAAAGAAAACATATTAAAAGCAGCAAGGGAAAAAAACAAATAACACACAAGGGAATCCCCATAAGGTTAACAGCTGACCTTTCAGCAGAAACACTGCAAGCCAGAAGGGAATGGCAGGACACATTTAAAGTGATGAAGGAGAAAAACCTACAACCAAGATTACTGTACCCAGCAAGGATCTCATTCAGATTTGACGGATAAATTAAAATTTTTACAAACAAGCAAAAGCTGAGAGAGTTCAGCACCACCAAATCAGCTTTACAACAAATGCTAAAGAAAGTTTCCTAGGCAAGAAACACAAGAGAAGGAAAACACCTACAATAACAAACCCAAAACATTTAAGAAAATGCGAATAAAAACATACATATCGATAATTACCTTAAATGTAAATGGATTAAATGCTCCCACCACAAGACACAGACTGGCTGAATGGATACAAAAACAAGACCTGGATATATGCTGTCTACAAGAGACCCACTTCAGACCTAGGGACACATACAGACTGAAAGTGAGGAGATGGAAAAAATTATTCCATGCAAATGGAAATCAAAAGAAAGCTGGAGTAGTAATTCTCATATCAGACAAAATAGACTTTAAAATAAAGATATTACAAGAGACAAAGAAGGACACTATATAATGATCAAGGGATTGATCCAAGAGGAAGGTATAACAATTGTAAATATTTATGCAACCAACATAGGAGCACCTCAATACATAAGGCAAATACTAACAGCCATAAAAGGGGTAATTGACAGCAACACAATCATAGTAGAGGACTTTAACACCCCACTTTCACCAATGGACAGATCATCCAAAATGAAAATAAATAAGCAAACACAAGCTTTAAATGATACATTAAACAAGATGGACTTAATTGATATTTTTAGGACATTCCACCCAAAAACAACAGAATTCACATTTTTCTCAAGTGCACATGGAACATTTTCCAGGATAGATCATATCTTGGGTCACAAATCAAGCCTTGGTAAATTAAAGAAAATTGAAATTGTATCAAGTTTTTTTCTGACAACAATGCTATGAGACTAGATATCAATTACAGGAAGAGATCTGTAAAAAATACAAACAACTGGAGGCTAAACAATACACTGCTTAATAACGAAGTGATCACTGAAGAAATTAAAGGGGAAATAAAAAAATGCCTAGAAACAAATGACAATGGAGACACGACGACCCAAATCCTATGGGATGCAGCAAAAGCAGTTTTAAGAGAGAAGTTTATAGCAATAAAATCTTACCTGAAGAATCAGGAAACATCTCGAATAAACAACCAAACCTTCCAACTAAAGCAATTAGAGAAAGAAGAAAAAAAATACCCCAAAGTTAACAGAAGGAAAGAAATCACAAAGATCAGATCAGAAATAAATGAAAAAGAAATGAAGGAAACAATAACAAAATCAATAAAACTAAGAGCTGGTTCTTTGAGAAGATAACCAAAATTGATCAACCATTAGCCAGACTCATCAAGAAAAAAAGGGAGAAGACTCAAATCAATAGAATTAGAAATGAAAAAGGAGAGGTAACAACTGACTTCAGAAATACTAAAGATCATTAGAGATTACTACAAGAATCACTATGGCAATAAAATGGACAAGCTGGAAGGAATGGACAAATTCTTAGAAATGCACAACCTGCCGAGACTGAACCAGGAAGAAATAGAAAATATGAACAGACCAATCACAAGCACTGAAATTGAAACTGTGATTTAAAATCTTCCAACAAACAAAAGCCCAGGACCAGACGGCTTCACAGGCGAATTCTATCAAACATTTAGGGAAGAGCTAACACCTGTCCTTCTCAAACTCTTCCAAAATATAGCAGAGGGAGGAATGCTCCCCAACTCATTCTACGAGGCCACCATCACCCTGATACCACAACCAGAAAAAGATGTCACAAAGAAAGAAAACTACAGGCCAATATCGCTGATGAATACAGATGCAAAAATCCTCAACAAAATAGTAGCAAACAGTATCCAACGGCACATTAAAAGGATCATACACCATGATCAAATGGGGTTTATTCCAGGAATGCAAGGATTCTTCAATATACGCAAATCAATCAACGTGATAAACCATATTAACAAATTGAAGGAGAAAAACCATACAATCATCTCAATAGATGCAGAGAAATCTTTTGACAAATTTCAACACCCATTTATGATAAAAGCCCTGCAGAAAGTAGGCATAGAGGGTACTTTCCTCAACATAATAAAGGCCAATATGACAAACCCACAACCAACATCGTCCTCAGTGGTGAAAAACTGAAATCATTTCCACTAAGATCAAGAACAAGACAAGGTTGCCCACTCTCACCACTATTATTCAACATAGTTTTGGAAGTTGTAGCCACATCAATCAGAGAAGAAAAAGAAATAAAAGGAAATCAAATCGGAAAAGAAGGAGTAAAGCTCTCACTGTTTGCAGATGACATGATACTATATATAGAGAATCCTAAAGATGCTACCAGAAAACTCCTAGAGCTAATCAATGAATTTGGTAAAGTAGCAGGATACAAAATTAATGCACAGAAATCCCTTGCATTCCTATACACAAAAGATGAAAAATCTGAAAGTGAAATTAAGAAAACATTCCCATTTACCAATGCAACAAAAAGAATAAAATATCTAGGAATAAAACTACCTAAGGAGACAAAAGACCTGTATGCAGAAAATTATAAGAAACTGATGAAAGAAATTGAAGATGATACAAATAGATGGAGAGATATACCATGTTCTTGGATGGGAAGAATGAACATTTTTAAAATGGCTCTACTACCAAAAGCAATCTACATATTCAAAGCAATCCCTATCAAACTACCACTGGCATTTTTCACGGAAGTAGAACAAAAAATTTCACAATTTGTATGGAAACACAAAAGACCCCGTATAGCCAAATCAATCTTGAGAACGAGAAATGGAGCTGGAGGAATCAAGCTCCCAGACTTCAGACTATACTACAAAGCTTCAGTGGTCAAGGCGTTATGGTACTGGCAAAAAAACAGAAACATAGATCAATGCAACAGGATAGAAAGCCCAGAGATAAACCAACGCACATATGGTCACCTTATCTTTGATAAAGGACGCAAGCATATACAGTGGAGAAAAGACAGCCTCTTCAATAAGTGGTGCTGGGAAAACTGGACAGGTACATGTAAAAGTATGAAATTAGAACACTCCCTAACACCATTCATAAAAATAGACTCAAAATGGATGAAAGACCTAAATGTAAGGCCAGACACTATCAAACTCTTAGAGGAAAACATAGGCAAAACACTGTATGACATAAATCACAGCAAGATCTGTTTTGACCCAGCTCCTAGAGAAATGGAAATAAAAACAAAAATAAACAAATGGGACCTAATGAAACTTAAAAGCTTTTGCACAGCAAAGGAAACCATAAACAAGACCAAAAGACAACCATCAGAATTGGAGAAAATATTTGCAAACGAAGCAACTGACAAAGGATTAATCTCCAAAATTTACAAGCAGTTCATGCAGCTCAATAACAAAAAAACGAACAACCCAATCCAAAAATGGGCAGAAGACCTAAGTAGACATGTTTCCAAAGAAGACATACAGATTGCCAACAAACACATGAAAGAATGCTCAACATCATTAATCATTAGAGAAATGCAAATCAAAACTACAATGAGATATCATCTCACACTGGTCAGAATGGCCATCATCCAAAAATCTAGAAACAATAAATGCTGGAGAGGGTGTGGAGAAAAGGGAATACTCTTGAACTGTTGTTGGGTATGTAAATTGATACAGCCACTATGGATAACAGTATGGAGATTCCTTAAAAAACTAAAAATAGAACTACCATACGACCCAGCAATCCCACCACTTGGCATATACCCTGAGAAAACCATAATTCAAAATGAGTCATGTACCAAAATGTTCACTGCAGCTCTATTTACAACAGCCAGGACATGGAAGCAACCTAAATGTCCATCATCGGATGAATGGATAAAGAAGATGTGGCACATATATACAATGGAATATTACTCAGGCATAAAAAGAAACGAAATGGAGTTATTTGTAGTGAGGTGGATGGAGTTAGAGTCTGTCATACAGAGTGAAGTAAGTCAGAATGAGAAAAACAAATACAGTATGCTAACACATATATATGGAATCTAAGGGGAAAAGAAAAAGTCATGAAGAACCTAGTGGCAAGGTGGAAATAAAGGCAGAGACCTCGTAGAGAATGGACTTGAGGATATGGGGAGGGGGAAGTGTAAGCTGTGACAAAGTGAGAGAGTGGCATGGACATATATACACTACCAAATGTAAAATAGATAGCTAGTGGGAAACAACCGCATCACACAGGGAGATTAGCTCTGTGCTTTGTGACCACTTAGAGGGGTGGGATACGGAGGGTGGGAGGGAGGGAATTGCAAGAGGGAAGAGATATGGGAACATATGTATATGTATAACTGATTCACTTTGTTATAAAGCAGAAACTAACACACCATTGTAAAGCAATGATACTCCAATAAAGATGTTAAAAAAAAAGAATACTATCAAAAGTATATGGCAACAAATTAGACAACATATAAGAAGTGGATAAATTCCTAGAAACACAATCTTTCAACCCTGAATCATGAAAAGTAGAAAATATAAAACGACTGAATCCTAGGAATGAAATTGAATTTGTAATAAAAAGTTTTCCATCAATCAAAAAAGTCCAGGTCCAGATGGCAAATTCTACCAAACACTTCAGAATGTTTTAATGTCTATGCTTCTCATTTATTCCAAAAAATTGAAGAGGAAAGAATGCTTCCAAACTCATTTTATGAGACTAGGATTACTGTGAAACGAAAAATAGACAAAAACAGTACAAAAAGAGAAACTTGCAGGTCAATATCCCTAACAAACATAGATGCAAAAAATTCTCAAGAAAATATTAGCAAACCAAATTCAACAATATATTAAAAAATCACACATGTTGATCAATTAATATTCCAGGGAAGCAAGAATTAACATCTGAAAAATCAATCAATGTTGTACACCACATTAAAAAAACAGATGATTATAATCATATAATCATCTAAATAGCATATGATGAAATTCAACATCCATTTAAGGAAAAAGAATCTCAACAAAGTGGGTATCAACACATACCTTGCCATAATAAAGGTCGTATATGAAAAATTCACAGCTAACATCATACTCAATGGAGAAAAGTTTAAAGCTTTTCCTGTAAGATCAGGAAGAAGGCAAGTATTTCCTCTATCATTACTTTTATTCAGCATAGTATTGGAAGTCCTAGTCAGAGCAATTAGACAAGAAAAAGAAATAATAGGCTCTCGGATTGGAACGAAAGAAGTAAAACTGTCACTATTTGCAGATGACATGATAGTATATATAGAAAACCCCAAAGACTCCACTGAAAAACTATTGGAACTAATAAATGAATTCATTAAAGTTGCAGGTTACGAAATTAATTTGTAGTTATCAGTTTCATTTCAATGTGCTAATAACAAACTATCAGAGTGAAAAATTATGAAAAAAAATCCCATTTACAATTGCATGAAAAAGAATGAAATACCTAGGAGAAAATCTAACCAAGAAGGTAAGAGACCTGTACTCTGAAATCTATAAGACATTTATGAAAGAAATAAATGGAAAAATATCATGTTCATGGATTGGAAGAATCAGTATTATTAAAATGTCCATACTACACAAAACAATGCACAGATTTAATGCTATCCTATCAAAATATCAATGTCATTTTTCAGAGAACTACAACAAATAAAATTAAAATTTGTATGAAAGTACAGAATTCTCAAATAGCCAAAGCACTGTTGAGAAAGAAGAACAAAACTGGATTTATCAAGTGCCCAGATTTCAAACTATACTACAAAGCTATAATTATCGAAACAGTATGGTACTGACACAAAAGCAGATATATAGATCAATGGAACAGAGTAGAGAGCCCAGAAATAAGCCCACACTTATATGGTCATTTAATCTATGGCAAAGGAAGCAAGAATATATAATGGGGAAAAAAAGTCTCTTTGATAAATGGTGTTGGGAAACATGGACAACTACAAGCAGAAGAATGAAACTGGACCATTTTCTTATATTATATACAAAAGTTAACTCAAAATGGATTAAAGACTTAATATAAGGCCTGAAAACAGAAGAATCCTAAAAGAAACATAGGCAGTAATCTCTTTGCCATTGGCTTTAGAAACATTTTTTCCTTTGATATGTGTCCTTAAGTAAGGGAAACAAAAGCAAAAATAAACAAATGGAACTACATCAAACTATTGATAAAAAGCTTTTGCAGAAGAAAGGAAACCACCAGTAAAGCAAAAAGGAAACCTCTTGAATGGGATAAGATATTTGTAAAGGTTATATCTGATAAGGGGTTTATATATCTGATAAATACATAAAAACTCATACAACTCAATATCAAACAAAACAAAATTCTAATAAAAAAATAACCATTTTTCCAAAGAAAATATACAGATAGCCAACTAGCACATAAAAAGATGTTCAACATCACTAATCATCAGGGAAATACAAAACAAAAACCACAGTAAGACACCACCTCACTCCTGTCGGAATGGCTATTATCAAAA
Source organism: Balaenoptera acutorostrata (assembly GCF_949987535.1). Classification (NCBI taxonomy): domain Eukaryota; kingdom Metazoa; phylum Chordata; class Mammalia; order Artiodactyla; family Balaenopteridae; genus Balaenoptera; species Balaenoptera acutorostrata. The sequence goes on from NC_080085.1 coordinate 46,161,051, forward strand.
AGAAGAAATAACAAATGTTGGCTAGATGTGGAGAAAAAGGTATCCTCATGCACTGTTGGTGGGAATATAAATTGGTGCAGCCACTATGGAATATGGAAGTTCCTTCTTTGTAATGTATAAGAATATCAAATCACTATGTTGTACACCTGAAACTAATATAATATGGTATGTCAATTATAATTTAATTAAAAATAAATAAAAGCAAGAAAAGGAATGAAACAGGAAATATTACTATAGACCTTGAAGATAAGAATACAATGAACAATTCTATGTTCACATTTGATAACTCAGGGTAAAAGGACCAATTCCTTGGAAAATATAAACTACTACATCTCATCCAATATAAAACATAATTTGAATAGGACTATAACTATTATGGAAATTGAATTCATAATTTTAACTCCAGAAAAAAAAATAATCTCCAGGTTCAGAAGCTTTCACTGGACAATTCTACCGAATATTTATGAAATATTCTACCAAATGTTTATTCTACCAAATATTTATGAATATTTACATTAATTCTACACTTTTTCTTCCAGAAAATAGTGGAGGAAGGAACACTTCTCAATTTATTGAATTAAGTCAGTATTACTCTGACACCCAAATCACACATAGTATGTAGAAATAATACTACAGATTAATATTCCTCATGAATATAAGTGCAAAAATCCTTAACAGAATGTAGGCAAAGAGAATTGAGTTATATATACATATGAAAAATTGTGTAATGATCAAGTGGGTTTAATCCAGGAATGCAAGACTGGTTCAATATTTGAGAAGCAATCACTGTAATCCTCCAAATTAACAGATTAAGAAAGACAAAACACATCAATTGATGCAAAAAGTATTTGCAAAATTTGACACCCATTTTATGATAAACACTCTCAGAAAGTTAGGAATAGAGGAAATTACCTCAACTTGATCAAGAGCATCTGCAAAAGATCTGCAGCTAATTTATACTTAATGATAAAAAACTGAATGCTTTCCCCTTAAGATAAGGTGGAAGGTAAGTGTATTCACTCTCACCACTCTTATTCAAAACAATGCTGGAAGTCTGAGGTACAGCAATAAGGCAAGGAAAAGAAATAAAATGCATACAAATTGGAAAGTAAGAAACCGTTTTTGGGAATGTAAATTGGTTCAGCCACTATGGAAAACTGAATGGAGTTTCCTTAAAAAACTAAAAATAGAGTTAGCATATGATCCAGCAATCCCACTCTTGGGCATATATACGGGGACAACTCTAATTTGAAAAGATAAATGCATGCAATGTTCATAGCAGCACTATATACAACAGCCAAGACATGGAAGCAACCTAAACGTCCATTGACGGATAATGAAATACTACTCAACTATAAAAAAGAATAAAATAATGCCATTTGCAGCAACATGGATGGAACTATAGATTATCATACTAAGTGTGATTAAGTCAGACAAAGACAAATATCATATGATATCACTTATATGTGTGATCTAAAAAATGATACAAATGAACTTATTTACAAAACAGAAACAGACTCACTGACATAGAGAACAAACTATGGTTACAAAAGGGGAAAGGCGGGGAGGGATAAATTAGGAGTTTGGGATGAGCAGATACAAACTACTATATATAAAGTAGATAAAAAACAAGGTCATACTCTATAGCACAGGGAACTATATTCAATATCTTGTAATAAACTATAATGGAAAATAATCTGAAAACGAATCTATCTATCTATCTATCTATCTATCTATCTATCTATCTATATATCTGAATCACTGCTGTATACCAGAAACTAACACAATATTTTAAATCAATTACAATTAATTTTTTTTTAAATGGAAAAATTTCTACCCCTGTTTGAAGATGATTGTCTATATAGAAAATTCAAGGAATTTACAGAAACCACAACTAATAACTGAATTTAGTAAAGTTGCAAGATAAAAGATAAATTTAAAAAGTCAACTCTAAAACGGGACTTCCCTGGTGGCACAGTGGATTAGAATCCACCTGTCAATGCAGGGATCATGGATTCAATCCCTGGTCTGGGAAGATCCCACATGCCACGGAACAACTAAGCCTGCGTGCCACAACTACTGAGCCCCCGCCACAACTACTGAAGCCTGCATGCCTAGAGCTCATGCTCTGCAACGAGAAGCCACCGCAGAGAAGCCCATGCACCGGAACGAGGAGTAGGCCCCGCTCTCCACAACTAGAGAAAGACTGTGCGCAGCAACTAAGACCCAATTCACCCAAAAATAATAAAATTAAATCTTAAAAAAAGGTCTGCTCTAAAAAGAATAGATATATGTATAACTGAATCACTTTGCTGTACACCTGAAACTAACACAACATTGTAAATCAGCTATAGTCCAATATAAAATAAAAAAATAAAGTCTTCTATATTTGTAATTAAAATTGTTTGTAATGTATTTTCAGTTACAATTTTCATGTATTTATTACTAGTAATTACAAAACAATTTTGAAAAAAATAAAGTGGGAGGAATCATCTACTTCATTTCAAGACATTACATAGCTATACTAGTCAAGACTGTGTGGTATTGGTGGAGGAATAAACACATAAGTCAATGGAACAGACTAGAGAACCCAGTAATAAACCCACACCAACAGGTCCAACTGAATTTTGAAAAAGGTGCAAAAGCAATTCAATTCAGGAGGGATAGTCTTTTCAACTAATGGTCCTGGAGCAATTGGACTTTTATAGGCAAAAAATGAACCTTGACATTATATTAGTCAGGGTCCAGAGAAACAGAATAGGAGATATCTAATAGCTATATCTCTATATCTCTATCTCTATCTAGATATATTTCTATTTCTATATCTACTTCTACCAATTATCTATTTATCTAAAGGGAGATAAAATAGTATATATATGTTTACATATAGTATATATAATACATATAATACACAATCTGAGAAGTCTAAAGATCTGCTGTCTGCAAAATGGAGACCCAGGAAAACCAGTGATGTAATTCTGGTTCAAGTCCAAAGGCCTGAACACCTCCTGAACTGATGGTTTACATCCCAGTCCAAAGGCAGAAGACCAATGTCCCAGATTAATCAGGCAGACAGAAAGAAAAAGGGGTGAATTTATCCTTCTTCTGACTTTTGTCTTTTTTTCAGGCCTTCAACCACTTTGGGGAGGGCAATCTACTTTACTATTTATTTAAATGTTAATCTTATCTGGAAATACTATCATAGACACACTCAGAAATAATATTTAATCTGGACACCCTGTGGCACAGTAAAGTTAACACATAAAATTAACCATCATAAATCCATCCCTTGTCTACTTGGCACCCAAATGCATCTCCTTAATCCACACTTAATCTCCCATCCCCAAAAAACCAAGACAATAACATGGTCATAATTCCACCTAACATGATACAACTATTATGTATACAACTGAAAATACACTAACCCCTTCCCCAGAAGAGGACATAAAGTTCTTGAGTGTTGTTTACCCTTCTCATTGATATCCTATAGCATTAATAAAATTAATAGCACAAATATTATAATGTAAAGCCAATACATATTATGTTACATAATAAGGGAATAAGGGAGGGAAGAAATAAAAGATACATATACACACAGATTCACAGGATCAAATATTCATGGCAATCACAGTCGTTGTTTCTGTAACTGGTCACATGGTTGTAGCTGGTATTTATAACTACCTTCTTCCACTACCTACTCAGTATTCCCTTTGCCTTCAGCAAGCACCTCATCTGATCATGGTTCTTTACCTGGTGTAGTGGCCCAAACCTTTATTCCCTGAAGGGTCTGGGTCATTAGTAATTATGCCTGAGTTGGATTGTTGTACTTTTTTGCTAACTTTTATCACAGGGCATGGTAATACTAAAAGACCCTCTAAGGGATCACTCAAATTCCAGAAATACTCTTCCTTACCTCCATTGTGGAGTAGCAGTCCAATCTTCCCTTAGTAGTCAGGATCAGTCACCCCAGTCAACACTCTAACTCCCTTATTTGCCTGTTGATTCAGAAGCATGAGGAGCTCAAAGTGGATGGGAGTCTTAACTTCCAGTTCAATGGAATTATTGTTGTGTCTCTTGGTGGAAAAATTCTTCGTTTTTAAATGAAGACCTCTAGGTCAGCAGAGCATAAGGTCATGGAGACAGGAAACACATTTAGCTAGTGGGTAACTAAGGGTAAAAGTGAATGGTGCAACCCCCATGTCCACCCCTTGATTCCTGGGCCTGTGAATCCTTGCTATGGGAGAAACAACACTACATGTTGGATACTGATTAAGAGCATATACAACGCTCTGGAAAACCTTGCCCCAGCCCTGCAAGGTATTACCATCTAGATAGCACTGCAACTGGGTCTTCAAAAGGCCATTACACTGCTCTATCAAGTCACCTGCTTCAGAATGGTGGGAAACATGCTAAGACCAGTGAATTCATGAGCATGGGCCCATTACCACAGTTCTTTTCCTGTGAAATGAGTCCCTTGATCAGAAACAATGCTGTGTGGAATACCATCATAGTGGAGAGGACATTCTGCAAGCCCCCAGATGCTAGTTTTCTCAGAATCATTGTGTACAAGGAAGGCAAGTCTGTATCCAGAATAAGTGTCTCTTCCTGTAAGAACAAAATGCTCCCATGATTGAAGTTGTCTAATGTAATCAACCTGCCACCAGGTAAATGGATGATCCCCCTGGGAATGGTGCCATATCAGGGATTCAATTTTGGTCTCTGCTGCTGGCAGATTGCACACTCAATGGTCACCATTGCCAGGTAAGCCTTGGTGAGTAAAAGTCCTTGTAGCTGGGCTCATGCATATCTCCATGTCTGCTATGATAGGGGAAAGAAGATGACTGGTATCCACAGAATAGGTCATTCTATCCATTTAATTACTAAAATCCTCCCCTGCTGAGGTCAATTGTGGGCAACATTCATATGGAACACAAATATCCTCACATTTTTTGCCCATTCAGAGAAGCCTATCCACATACTTCTTCCCCAAATTTCCTTGTCACCAGTTTTCCAATCATATTCTTTCCAAGTTCCTGACCTTCCAGGTAACACTTTGGCTACAGCCCATAAAAATATATATAATCACAAATCTTTGTGCTGTTTCTCCTTTGAAGCAATGTGAACAACCAAGAGTACTGTATGCAGTTCTGCCCACTGGGTGGATTTTCCTTCACCACTTTACTTCAGTGATCTCCCAGAAAGGAGCTGTAGTGCTGGAGCTGTTCACTGCATATGGTGATGCCTGCATAACCTGCAGAACAATTTGTAAATGATAGTTTACAAATTCTTCTCTTCCTCCATAAACTGATCATAGGGAACTCCCCTTAAAACCATATGTACAGGCTGGGAGAGATAAGGCAGTGTAGCAGGAATGGGGACCATGGACATTTGAGCCACTTCTTCATGTAATATCCCTATGCATTAAGGTCCTGATCCATTTGATGATGAAGTGCTACTGTGCACAACCAACTTTATGGATTGGTGGATAAGATAACATCCAGTTCTTAATAGGCAACTCAGTTTACATGGTAACTTGGTAGCCAATGTTTAAGTGCTCAATCTCTACTAAGGCCCAGTGCAGGATAAGAGCTGTTTCTCAAAAAAAGAGTAGTTATCTGCAGAGAATGGCAGGTCATGGCTCAAAGATCCTAAGAACTGGCACTGTAATTCACTTATAGGTAGGGGTCTGCCAAACAGCATCCCCTTCTGCCACTGCCACTCCAAGTACCACTGGACCTGCTATATCATAGAGCCCAAGTGACAGAGCAACTTGCACAGTATGGACCTGTTGGAGAGCCATCTCCTGCTATGGACCTCACTAAAAACTAGAGGATTTTTGGATCACTTGGTAAATGGGCCGGAGTAACACACCCAAATGTGGAATATGTTGCCTCTAAAATTCAAAGAGACTCGTTAGGCATTATGCCTTTTTTTTTTTTTTTTTGGTTGTATGAAAGGATGAAGATCCCTTCACTTTAGAAGGGATATCTCCACATGCTCCACACCACCAAGGAGGTAAAAATCAGTACACTGAAAACTATAAAACAATGATGAAAGATGTTGAAGACACAATAAATGTAAAGATATCTTTATGTTATTTTATTTATTTTTGGTTGCTTTTGGTCTTCATTGTGGCATGCGGGCTTTCTCTAGTTGTGGTGAGCGGGGGCTACTCTTAATTGTGGTGTGTGGGCTTCTCATTGCGGTGGCTTCTCTTGTTGCAGAGCACAGGCTCTAGGTGTGTGGGCTTCAGTAGTTGTGGTGCGCAGGCTCAGTAGTTGTGGCTCATGGGCTTAGTTGCTCTGTGGCATGTGGGATCTTCCTGGACCAGGGCTCGAACCTGTGTCCCCTTCATTGGCCGGTGGATTCTTAACCACTGCACTACCAGGGAAGCCCCAATGGAAAGATATCTTGAGTAAGAATAACAAAGCTGAAGGCATTAAATGCTGTAACTTCAAACTATATTACAAAGCTGTAGTATTCAAAACAGTAATGGTACTGGCATAAAAATAAACACATATACCAAAGGAACAGAGTAGAGAACGCAGAAATAAACCAACACATATAAGACTAACTAATTTTCAACAAAAGTGCCAAGAGTAAACAATGGGGAAAGGATAGTCTCTTCAATAAATGGTGTTTGGAAAACTGCATATATACACGCAAAAAGTGAAGTTTTAACCCTGTCTTACAACATTCACAAAAATCAACTCAAAATGGATTAAAGACTTTAACCTGAAACTGTAAAACTCTTAGAAGAAAACAGTGGAAAAACGTGTTGACATTGGTCTTGGCAATAATTTCTTGAAATTGACACCAAAAGCATAGGCAAAAAAGGAAAAACTAGTGGAACTATATCAAACTAAATTTTTTTTTACAGCAAAGGAAACAACAACATTAAAAAGTTAAACCACAGAATGGAAGAAAATATTTGAAAACCATAGAGAGTTACTACCCAAAATACATAAAGAACACATACAAGTCAATAGCAAAAAACCCCAATAACCTAATTAAAAGGAGGGCAAAGCCCCTGAATAAACATTTTTCCAAAGAAGACATACAATTAGCCAACATGTGTATGAAAAGATGATCAATATTACAAATCATCAGGAAAATGTAAATAAAAACCACAATAAAATTACACTTCATGTATGTTAGGATTGCTATTATGAAGAATCAAAAATAACTTTGAGGTATATGAGGAGAAAAGTGAACCCTCGGGCACTGTTGGTGGAAATGTAAATTTTTATAGCCACTATGGAAAACAGTGTGAAGATTACTCAAAAAATTAAAAATGGAACTACCATATGATCTAGAAATCCCACTTCCAGGGCTCTATTTGAAGAAAATATAATTACTATCTCAGAGACATCTGTACCCTCATGTTTATTGCAGCATTATTCACAATAGCCGAGACATGGATACAACCCTGTGTTCTTCAATGGAAGAATGGATAAAGAAGATGTAGTATTTATATTCAGTGGATAATTATTTAGCCATACAAAAGAAATAATTCTGCCATTTGTGACAATATGGACAAAACTTAAGGAAATGATGCTAAATGAAATAAGTCAGATAAGAGAAAGACAAATATTGCATGGTATCACCTATATGGGGAATCTAAAAAAAAAGATGAACTCATAGTAACAGAATATAATGGTGGTTTCCAGAGGCTGGGGGTTGAAGGGGAAGAGGGAGATAGAAATCAATGGGTAAATGGACTTCTCTGGTGGTGCAGTGTTTAAGACTCCACACTCCCAATGCAGGGAGCCTGGCTTTGATCCCTGCTCAGGGAACTAGATCCCACACGCATGCCGCAACTAAGAGTTCACATGCCACAACTAAGGAGGTGGCAAGCTGCAACTAAGGAGCCCACTGGCCACAACTAAGGAGCCCACATGCTGAAACTAAGACCCGGTGTAACCAAATAAATAAATAAATAATAAATTAAATTTTATAAAAGAAAATTAACTGAAATCTGTAAGTTCAGAAGTTGAAACTCTCAACTCTGAAATAAATAGAGAATCTTATTTTTTTTTAAAGAAATCAATGGTACAGTTTTTCAGTTAAAAGAAGAATAAGATCTGGAGACCTAATGTACAACATGGTGAACTTCAGTAAATAATATTATATTGTATACTTGAAATTTGTTAAGAAAATAGATCATAAGTGTTCTCACACACAACAAAAATGTTAACTATGGGAGGTGATAGATATATTAATGAGTTTAATTGTGGTACTATTTCACAATATATACATACATCTAAATATCACTTTGTACTATATATATGCATTTTATATATACACACAAATCGTATATGTCAAAAATAAATAGGAGGAGGAGTCAAGATGGCGGAATAGGAGGATATGGAATTCATTGCTCCTCACGTGTACATTAAGAACGAAGAAAAAGAGAAAAGAGGAATCAAAAAAGGGACCAGCAACCCTGGTGGGAAGCTGAAGGTGAGGTGAGGCCTCCACACTCAGAAAAACTCCCTCACAGTGGGGAAATCAGCTGGGACAGAAAAGGACACTTGGGGAATCAAAGGAGAATGCAACAGATGGTCTGTGGAAGGCAGGACAAAGTAAGAACTGCACACATGGTCTACACTGCAACTCTGCGCATTCCAACCAGGGTTGTGAGTCTCCTGTTTCAAAGGTGGAATTGGTGCTGGAAAGTGTGGTTTGGAGTGTGGATCCAGGGAGGGGACAGATGTTGGCTGGGAAAATACAGCCTGAAGGGACAGGAGTAAGGAGCTCCACATCCAGGAAAGTCTGCAGAAAAAGTCCGGGACACCATAGAAGCAAAACGTCATGGTTGACTGATGCACAAGGGACAGAGCCACCATTACAACCCCTTTCCACACCCACCAGCTTCTTCTGCCTCTGCAGGCACTGGAAGAGGCTCCCATCTGAGCAGTCCCTCCCACTGCTCAGGTTGGGGTCTCCTCCCCCCACGTGCACTACAGGGGCCTGAGTGTCACCTATCCCAAAGCCTCCTTAGGAATCAGCCCTGGGAACCCCTGCCTGTTATGAGAGACCACCAATGCTGCCAGGGGCTGAGTGCTAAAGCGTGGGGTTGGGTAAACAGATCCAGGGAGAGCAACACTGTTGGCTGTGCAGATACAGCAGAGGGGATGGGAGTGAGGGGATGTGTGGCCGGGAATGCCCCTAGAGGAAGCATGGTCTGCCTGGAAAGTGAGGTGCCATTGTTGAGAGGTGCATGGGGGGCAGAGCCACCACTGCCCCCACACGCCAGCTACTGCCTCCTTGCACACTGGGAGGGTCTTCACCCAGAGCAAGCTCACCACAGTCTGTTGCAACTGCCTGCTGCTCCCTGCTGCTGCAGGCAACTCACATACATCCCAATTGTGCCTGCAGTACCCCTCCTAGGCCTGAGTGAGTAAGTGTGTCCCAAGAAGCTACTGCTTTTGCCCCCTCTCTCTTCAGCAAGGAAAGATGACTGAGTGTGGCGCACATACAGAAGTGGGATCAAAACCAAAGGTGAGCCCCAGGGGCAGTGTGACTAAGGAAGAGGAATGGAAATCTTTCTGTGCAGCTGCACAATCCGCAGATTAAATCTCCGAGATCAGCTTGGTAAATCCTGCATCTGTGGAATATCTGAATAGACAAAGAGTGTTCCCATAATGGAGACTGGTCTAACCTTAACAGCAGTGGACTTTGGGGGCAAATATACATGGGACTCAGGCCAGGTCAGAGCCTCAGCTGGCCCCACAGTGCTCACAGCAGATCCAGCGACTTACCTAGAGGTACTGGAAGGCCTCCTGGGAAGGCAGGGATTGGCTCTGGCTCACTGTGGGGGCAATGACACTGACAGAGGAGGCCCTAGGAAAATATTCTTATTACTATTATGATTTTTTTGTTTGTTTCATTTCATTCAGCTGTTGGCATTATTGCTTTTATTTTTATCTTTTATTTTTAGTTTTAATTTTTTAATTTTTTAATATATATATTTATTTTTCTATTTTTACTTAACTTTTTGTTGTTTGGTGGTTTTTTTGCTTGTTTTTGGTCTTTGTTTTTTTATTTTATTTTTTCTTTATTATTATTATTATTTAAAAAATGTATTTATTTATTTATTTTTGTCTGTGTTAGGTCTTCGTTTCTGTGTGAGGGCTTTCTCTAGTTGCGGCGAGCAGGGGCCACTCTTCATTGTGGTGCGCGGGCCTCTCACTATTGTGGCCTCTCTTGTTGTGGAGCACAGGCTCCAGACGCGCAGGCTCAGTAGTTGTGGCTCACGGGCCCAGTTGCTCCGCGGCATGTGGGATCTTCCCAGACCAGGGCTTGAACCCGTGTCCCCTGCATTGGCAGGCAGATTCTCAACCACTGCACCACCAGGGAAGCCCTTCTTTATTTTTTTGATTGCTTTTATATGTATATTATATGTTTTCCTCACTTTTTTTGTTATTCATTTGCTTTCTGTTTTTGTATTATTTTTCATTTTTTTTGGCTTCTGTTAGTTTAGTCCTTACTGACTGTTCTCATTATTGAATTCTTTTGTTTGTACTATTTTTTTTCTTGTTTATTTTTTTTTTCTGTGTGCATGTGTGTTGTGTTGTTGTTGCTGCTGTTTGTTTGCTGTTGTTTTTGCTGCTTGTCCTGGGTTTTGTTTGTCTGTTTCTTTTCTTTTCTCTTCTTTTCTTTCTTTTTTTTTTCTGGCTTCATTGTGCGGCTTGTGGGCTCTTGGTTCCCCAGCCAGGAGTTGGACCTGGGCCTCAAGGGTGGGAGTGCTGTGAATTACCAGACTCAGGCAATATTAATCAGTGTGTGTGCTCCTGGAGGTATCCGTATTAATACCAAGACCCGGCCCCACACAACTGCCTACAGCCTCCAGTGCTGGACACCTCACACCAAACAACCAGCAAGATAGGAACACAGACACACCAATCAGCAGACAGGATGTCTAAAGTCGTACTAAGCTCACAGGCACCCCAAAAAAGACCACGTGATGCAGCCCTGCCTTTCAGAGTGAAGAAACACAGCTCCACACCAGAGCACAGGTAACAGTCCCTCCCACCAGGATGCCTACACAAGCACCTGGACCAACTTTACTCACCAGAGGGCAGACAAAAGAAGCAAGAGGAACTACGACCCTGCAGCCTGTGCAAAAGAGATGATAAACACAGTAGGTTAGACAAAATGAGATGACAGAGAAATTTGTTGCAGACAAAGGAGGAAGGTAAAATCCCACAAGACCAAATAAATGAAGAGGAAAGAGGCAATCTACTTGAATAAGAATTCAGAGTAATGATAGTAAAGATGATCCAAGTTATCAGAAATAGAATGAAGGCACGGATCAAGAAGATAAAAGAAATGTTTAATAAGGACCTAGAAGAACTAAAGAACAAGCAAACAGTGATGAACAACACAATAACTGAAATGAAATATACACTAAAAGGAATCAGTAGCTGAATAACTGCGGCAGAAGAAAGGATAAGGGAGCTGGAAGATAGAATGATGGAAATAACTGCTGAGGAGCAGAATAAAGGAAAAAGAGTCTAAAGAAATGAGGACAGTCTCAGAGACCTCTGGGGCAGCATTAAACACACAAACATTCAAATTATAGGTGTCCCAGAAGAAGAAAAGAAAGGAAAAGTACCTGAGAAAATATTTGAAGAAATTATTCTCAAAAACTTCCCTAACATGGGCAAGGAAAGAGTCAATCAAGTCCAGGAAGCACAGAGAGTTCCATACAAGATAAACCCAAGGAGAAACACACTGAGACAAATATTAATCGAACTAACAAAAATTAAATACAAAGAAAATAATATTAAAAGCATCAAGGGAAAAGAAACAAATAACCTGCAAGGGAATCCCCATAAGTTTATCAGCTGATTTTTCAACAGAAACTCAACAGGCCAGAAGGGAGTTGCAGCACATATTTAAAGTGATGAAAGGGAAAAACCTACAACAAAGATTACTCTACCCAGTGAGGAGCTCATTCAGATTCGACAGAAATCAAAAGCTTCACAGACAAACAAAAGCTAAGAGAATTCAGCACCACCAAACCAGTTTTACAACAAATTCTAAAGGAACTTCTCTAGGCGGAAAAAACAAGAGAATAAAAAGACCTACAAGAACAAACACAAAACAGTTGAGAAAATGGCAATAGGATCATACATATCTATAATTACCTTAAATGGGAAAGACAACCCTCAGAATAGGAGAAAATATTTGCAAATGAAACAACAGACAAAGGATTAATCCCCAAAGTATAAAAACAGCTCATGGAACTCAATATCAAAAAAACCAAACAATCTAATTTAAAAATGGGCATAAGACCTAAATAGACATTTCAAAAAAGAAGACATACAGATGGCCAAGAGGCACATGAAAAGATGCTCAACATCACTAATTATTAGAGAAATGTAAATCAAAACTACAGTGAGGTATCACCTCACACTGGACAGAATGGCCATTATCAAAAAATCTAGAAACAGTAAATGCTGGAAAGGGTGTGGTGAAAAGGGAACCCTTCTGCACTGTTGGTGGGAATGTAAATCGAAACAACCATTATGGAGAAGAGTATGGATGCTGCTTAAAAAACTAAAAATAGAACTGCCACATGTCCCAGCAATCCCACTACTGGGCATAAACCCTGAGAAAACCATAAGTCAAAAACGGTCATGTACCACAGTGTTCATTGCTGCACTATTTACAATAGCCAGGACATGGAAGCAACCTGAGTGTCCAACACAGATGATTGGATAAAGAAGATGTGGCACATATATACAATGGAATATTACTCAGCCATAAAAATAAACAAAATTGAGTTATTTGTAGTGAGGTTAATGGACCTAGAGTCTGTCATACAGAGTAAAGTAAGCCAGAAAGAGAAAAACAAATACTGTATGCTAATGCATATATATGGAATCTAAAAAAAAAAATGGTTTGATGTACCTAGTGTAAGGGCAGGAATAAAGATGCAGACATAGAGAATGGACTTGAAAACACGGGAGGGCAAGGGGGAAGCTGGGACAACTTGAGAGCAGCATTGACACATATACACTACCAAATGTAAAATAGTTAGCTAGTGGGAAGCAGCATCATAGTACAGGGAGGTCAACCAAGTGCTTTGCGATGACCTAGGGGGATGTGATAGGGAGGGTGGGAGGGAGGATCAAGAAGGAGGGAATAAGGGGATATATGTATGCATGGCTGATTCACCTTGTTGTACAACAGAAACTAACACAGTATTGTGAAGCAAGTTTACTCCGATAAAGATGTATTAAAAACGTTACCTTAAATATAAATGGATTAAATGCTCCAACGAAAAGACACAGACTAGCTGCATGGATACAAAAACAAGAACCATATATATACTGTCTACAAGAGAGCAACTTCAGACCTAGGGACACATACAGATTGAAAGTGAGGGGGTGGAAAAAGTTATTCTATGCAAATGGGAATGAAAAGAAAGCTGGAGTAGCAGTACTCATATCAGACAAGATAGAATAAAGACTATTACAAGCGACAAGGAAGATACCACATAATCATCAAAGGATCAATGCAAAAAGAAGATATAACAATTGTACATATATATGCACCCAACATAGGAGCACCTCAATACATAAGCAAATGTTAACAGTCATAAAAGGGGAAACTGACAGTAACATAATAATAGTGGGGGACTTTAATACTCTACTTACACCAGTGGACAGATCATCCAGAGAGAGACTTAATAAACATAAGATTTAAAAACACAATAGACAAAATAGAATTAATTGTTATTTATAGGACATTCCATCCAAAAGTGGCAGAATACATTTTCCTCGGAAGTGCTCATGGAACATTCTCCAGGGTAGATTACATCATGGGTCAAATATCAAGCCTTGGTAAATTTAATAAAATTGAAATCATGTCTAGAATCTTATCCAACCACAACACTATGAGACTAGAAATCAATTACATGGAAAAAAAATGTAAAAAATACAAACCCATGGAGGCTAAACACCATGTTACTAAATAACAAAGAGATCACTGAAGAAATCAAAGAGGAAATTAAAAAATACCTAGAAAGAAATGACAGAGAAAACAACATGACCCAAAACATTTTGGGATGCAGCAAAAGCAGTTCTAAGAGAGAAGATTATAACAGTACAATCTTACCTCAAGAAACAAGAAAAATCTCAAATAAACAACCTGACCTTACACCTAAAAAAACTAGAGAAAGAAGAAAAAAAACACCCCAAAGTTAGTAGAAGGAAATTAATCATGAAAATCAGAGCAGAAATAGATGAAATATAAGCAAAGAAAACAATAGCAAACATCAATAAAACTAAAAGCTGGTTCTTTGAGAAGATAAACCGAATTGATAAACAGGCAGATTCATAAAGAAAAAAAGGGAGAGGACTCATATCAATAAAATTAGAAATGAAAAAGGATAGTTACAACTGACACTGCAGAAATACAAAGGATCATAAAGGACTGCTACAAGCAAGTATATGACAATAAAATGGACAACCTGGAAGAAACGGACAAATTTTTAGAAAGGTACAACCTTCCAAGAGTGAACCAGGAAGGAATAGAAAATGTGATCAGACCAATCACAAGTAATGAAATTAAAATGCTGATTAAAAATCTTCTAGCAAACAAAAGCCCAGGACCAGATGGCTTCACAGGCGAATTCTATCAAACATTTAGAGAAGAGCTAAAACCTATCCTTCACAAAATCTTCCAAAAAATTGCAAAGGGTGGAAAACTCCCAAACTCATTATACAAGGCCACCATCACCCTGGTACCAAACCCAGACAACGATATTACAAAAGAAGAAACTTAAAAGCCAATACAACTGATGAACATAGATGCAAAAACACTCAACAAAATACTAGCACACCGAATGCAACAACACATTGAAAGGATCATGCACCATGACCAAGTGAAATTTATCCCAGGGATGCAAGGATTCTTCAATATACCCAAATCAATCAATGCCATACACAATATTAACTAATTGAAGAATAAGAACCATATTATCATCTTAATAGATGCAGAAAAAACTTTGGACAAAATTCAGCACCCATTTATGAGAAAACCTCTCAAGAAAGTGGGCACAAAAGGAACCTACTTCAGCGTAAAAAGGCCACATATGACCAACCCCCAGCAAACATTATTCTCAATGTTGAAAAACTGAAAATATTTCCTCTAAGTTCAGGAACAAGACAAGGATATCCACTCTCACCACTCTTATTCAACATAGCTTTGGAAGTCCTAGACGCAGCAATCAGAGAGGAAAAAGAAATAAAAGGAATCCAAATTGGAAAAGAAGAAGTAAAACTGTAACTGTTTGCAGATGACATGGTAGTATACATAGAAAATCCTAAAGATGCTACCAGAAAACTACTAGAGCTAATCAATGAATTTGGTAGAGTAGCCAGATACAAAATTAATGAACAGAAATTTGTTGCACTCCTATACACTAATGATGAAAAATTTGAAAGAGAAATTAAGGAAACACTCCCATTTACCACTGCAACAAACAGAATAAAATACCTAGGCATAAACCTACCTAAGGAGACAAAAGACCTGTATGCAGAAAACTATATGACACTGATGAAAGAAGTTACAGATGATACAAACAGATGGAGAGATATACCATGTTCTTGGATTGGAAGAATCAACATTGTGAAAATGACTGTACTACCAAAAGCAATCTACAGGTTCAATGCAACCCCTATCAAACTACCAATGGCATTTTTCAGAGAACTAGAACAAAAAATTTCACAATTTGTATGGAAACACAAAAGACCATGAATAGCTGAAGCAATCTTGAGAAAGAACAAAAGAGCTGGAAGAATCATGCCCTCTGTCTTCAGACTATACAACAATGCTACAGTAATGAAGATAGTATGGTACTGGCACAAAACAGAAATATAGATCAATGGAACAGGATAGAAAGCCCAGAGATAAACCCACGCACCTATGGCCACCTAATCTGTGACAAAGGAGGCAAGAATATACAATGGAGAAAAGAGAACCTCTTCAATAAATGGTGCTGGATAAACTGGACAGCAACATGTAAAAGAATGAAATTAGAACACTCCCTAACACCATACACAAAAATAAACTCAAAATGTATTAAAGACCTAAATATAAAGCCAGACACTATAAAACTCTTAGAGGAAAACCTAAACAGAACACTCTTTGACAAAAATTGTAGCAACATCTTTTTTGACCCACCTCCTAGAGTAATGAAAATAAAAACGAAAATAAACAAATGAGACCTATTTAAATTTAATAGCTTTTGCACAGCAAAGGAAACCATAAACAAGATGAAAAGACACTTTAGCATGGGAGAAAATGTTTGCAAGTGAAGCAACTGACAAAAGATTAATTCAAATGTATAAACACAGCTCATGCAGCTCAATATCAAATATACAAACAACCCAATCACAAAATGGGTGGAAGACCTAAATAGACATTTCTCCAAAGAAGACATACAGATGGCCAATAAAGACATGAGCAGATGCTCAGCATCTCTAATTATTAGAGAAATGCAAATCAAAACTACAATGGAGTATCACCTCACACTGATCAGAATGACTATCATCCAAAAATTCTGGAAACAATAAATGCTGGAGAGGGTGTGGAGAAATGGGAACCTTCTTACTATGTTGGTGGGAATGTAAATTGATATAGCCCCCATGGAAAACAGTATGGAGGTTCCTTAACAAACTAAAAATAGAACTACCATATGACCCAGCAATCCCACTACTGGGCATATACCCAGAAAAAAACCATAATTCAAAAAGACGCATGCACCCCAGTGTTCATTGTTGCACCATTTACAGTAACCAGGACATGGAAGCAACCTAATTGTCCATCAACAGAGGAATGGATAAGGAAGATGTGGTACATATATACAATGGAATATCACTCAGGCATGGAAAGGAATGAAACTTAGTTATTTGTAGAGATGTGGATGGACCTGGAGAGTGTCATACAGAGTGAAGTAAGTCAGAAAGAGAAAAACAAATATCGTATATTAACGCATATATGTGGGATCTAGAAAAATGATGTAGATGATCTTATTTGCAAACAGAAATAGAGACACAGATGTTGAGAACAAATGTGTGCATTTGTTCAGTGGTAAAAGAGGGACTGGTGGGAGAAATTGGGAGATTGGGATTGACACATATACACTATTGATACTATGTATAAAATAGACAACAAATGAGAACATACTGTATAACACAGGGAACTCTACTTAATCCACTGTTCTGACTTAAATGGGATGGAAATCCAAAAAAGAGGGGTATGGCTGATTCATTTTGCCTTATAGTAGAAACTAACACAACATTGTAAAGCAATATACTCCAATAAAAATCAATTTAAAAAATTTAAAAAATAAATAAATAAATAAATCTAAAAAAACCTGAACTTCAATTGAAAAGTAAATAAGGAGCAATTATAAACACTAATTATTGAACTGTAGTCCAAGACCAGAGCATGCCTAACAGCAAGGCTTATTATTTTAGTCAAGTCACTTCACTTCTTGAACCTCAATTGCAAATCAAATAAAGCATAGGATAAAAATAACAAATCCATAGATTAGTAGTACTAAAAATCTGCACAAGAAAATAAATGATCAACTAAATAGAAAAGAAACCTACAGAATGGCAGAGATGTTTGCAAATCATACATCTGATAGGGGTTAATATACAAAATATATAAAGAACTCAAAAAACTCAATAGCAGAAATACAAATAATACAAGTAAAAATGTGCATAGGACCTATATGACATTTTTACATAAAACGTATTCAAATGGCTAACAGATACATTACTAATCATTAAGGAAATGCAAATTAAAACCATAAAGAGGGGTGGAAGAGATCAAGATGGTGGAGTAGGAGGACACAGAGCTCACCTCCCACCATGAACACATTAAAACTACCTCTACATGTGGAAAAATTCTCACTGAAAACAAACTGGAGACCAGCAGAAAGACTCTTGTAAAACCAATGCAGTAAGAAAAACCCACACAGAATCGAGTAGGAAGGGAAGGGAAGTGATCAGGTCGGAACTTGCCCTCCCAGGAGAGAACACAGAAGAGGAGAGGGATTAAATGGGCTCAGAGATCCTCCCTGAGGAGCAAGTAGTTCAAGCCACATATTAGGAACTCAGCTCTGTGGTCCAACACTGAGAAAATGAGTCCCCTTAGCTGGTTTGAAAACCAGCGAGAGTAAAAGAAGCCTGTAAGAAACCTAGATTCCACTCGTGAAGAGCATGTATACACTTGCTTACTCCCAAAACAAAGTGAAGGAAGAAGATTGAAACTGCCTGGAACTATGGAGAGTTTCCTATGACCACCCCAGCACATACCTTAACCTGAGCCAAGCATCTTCCCTGGCCCCACTTGCTCCATGGTGCAGCTCCACACTAGAGTGAGAGGTCTCACTGGAGAGCAGAGTGTGTAGTGGTGAGGAACAGAGCCAACCCAGACATGGCCCCTCTTATGAAAATGGATGGAAGATCATTGCTAGAGCTTGTGTAGACAGCCCATCAGAAGTCGTCTGGAACTCTGATGGATCAGGACCACCACCGCACAACCCATGCCGAGCACCCAGTCTGGCCACTCTTAACTTACTCCAGCACTGCTCCACTCTGCGATGAGGGTGCCAGTGTTTAGATGGAACAGGACAACTTGGATTCAAATCACTGGGATCCTGCTCCCAGCAACAAGGTACCTGACACCACCCTGAAAAGGGTGTTGTTGACCACTAAGCATAGGAGAAGCCTTAGCTCACACCTGGCTTTGGCTCTAGCCCCTCCATCACCAGCACCACCTCCTAACAAGGTGATAGCTGCCAGCACAACCCAGGGGAAGATGTGACTTGAGCTCACATCAAATTCAGCATTCCCCACAAAGCCACAGGGCACACAAAGACTCTATATGGGTGCTCCCACACAAGGACACCCCTTCAAGACCAGGAGAGGTAACTTTTCCACCTAATATCAAAGAGACAGAGAAAATTAAGCAAAATGAGAAGACAGATACATTTATTTCAAATGAAAGAAAAAGAGAAAGCTCCTTAAATACACTAATAAACAGAAATAAATAATTTACTAGATAACGAGTCCAAAGCTTTAGTAAGAAGAATGCTAACTGAATTGGGGCAAAGAAAAAATGAATACAGTGAGAATTATAAAAAGGAAGTATAAAATATAAAAAAATAACCATTCAGAAATGAAGAATAAATTAACTGAAATGAAAAACACATTAAATGAATAAACAAAATACTAGGTGATACAGAAGAATGAATAAGTGACTTAGAAGATAGAGTAATAGTCACCCAATCAGAACAGCAAAAAAAAAAAAAATACAAAAATGAGCACAGTTTAGGGTACCTCTGAGACAACATCAAACATACTAATATTTGTATTATATGGGTCTCAGAAGAAGAGAGAGATAAAGGGGTTTAAAATGTATTTAATGAAATTATGGCTTAAAACTTCCTAGACCTGACAATGTTCTTGGATTGGAAGAATCAATATTGTGAAAATGACTATACTACCCAAAGCAATCTACAGATTAAATGTAATCCCTATGAAATTACCAATGGCATTTTTCACAGAATTAGAACAAAAATTTTCACAATTTGTATGGAAACACAAAAGACCATGAATAGCTGAAGCAATCTTGAGAAAGAAAAATGGAGCTGGAGGAATCAGGCTCCCTGACTTCAGACTATACTACAAAGCTACAGTCATTAAAACAGTATGGTACTGGCACAAAAACAGAAATATAGCTCAATGGAAGATGATAGAAAGCCCAGAGATAAACCCATACACCTACAGTCACTTAATCTATGACAAAGGAGGCAAGAATATACAAAGAACAAAAGACAATCTCGTCAATAAGTGAGAATACCATGAAGAGTTATATGCCAAAATCAGCAGAAATGGGAAAATTTATATAAACATGCAAAGATGCAACACTGAATCAGGAAGAAATAGATGATCTGAACAGAATGATCACTAGTAGTGAAATTAAATTTTTAATAAAATATTTACAGCAATCAAAAGACCAGGACTAGACAGCTTCAGAGAGGAAGTATACCAAACATATAAAGAAGAGCTATTATCTATACTTCTGAAGCTATTCCAAAAAATTAAAGAGGATGGAACACTCCCAAATTCACTCCATGAGGTCACCATTACCCTGATACCAAAACCAGACAAAGACATGACAAGAAAAGAAAATTAAAGGCCAATACCTTTGATGAATATAGATGCAAAATTTCTCAATAAAGTAATAGCAAGCTGAATCAAACAATATATAAAAAGGATCACACACCATGATCAAGTGGGATTTATTCCAGGGTTGCAAGGGGGATTTAATGTTTGCAAGTCTACCAATGTGATACACCACATTAACAAAAGGAAGGATGAAAATCACATAATTCTCTCAATAGATGCAGAAAAAACATTTGATAAATTCAACATCCATGAATGATGAAAACTGTCATCAAAGTTGGCATATAGGGAACATATATCAACATAATAAAGGGTATTTATGACAAAATCACAGCTAATATCATACTCAAAGGGGAAAAGCTGTATGCCTTTCCTCTAAATTCAGGAACAAGACAAGGACTCCCAACTTCACCACTTCTATTTTGCATAGTATTGGATGTCCTAGCCACAGTAAGCAGACAAGAAAATGAAATAAAAGACATCCAAATTCGAAGGGAAGAAGTTAAATAGTCACTACTTGGAGATGACATGATACTTTATATGGAAAACACTAAAGCCTCCAACAAAAAACTATTGGAACTAATAAATTAATTCAGTAAAGTTCCAGAACATAAATTAATATACAAATATCTGTTGCTTTCCTATATGCTAATAATGACCTATCAGAAAGAGAAAGAACATAATTTCATTTAAAATCACATCAAAAGTATAAAATACTAGGAATAAACTTAACCAAGGAAGTGAAAGACCTATACTATGAAAACTATAAAACGCTGATGAAGGAAATTAAAGATGATACAAAGAAATGGAACAATATCCCATGTTCTTGGATTGGAAGAGTTAATATATATATTTTAAAATTTATTTATCTTATTTATTTATTTTTGGCTGTGTTGGGTCTTCATTGCTGTGTGCAGACTTTCTCTAGTTGCAGCAAGTTGGGGATACTCTTCGTTGCAGTGCATGGGCTTCTCATTGAGGTGGCTTCCCTCGTTGTGGAGCACAGGCTCTAGGCATACAGGCTTCAGTAGTTGTGGCATGCAGGCTCAGTAGTTGTGGTGCACGGGCTTAGTTGCTCCGCAGCATGTGGGATCTTCCTGGACCAGGGCTCGAACCCGTGTCCTCTGCATTGGCAGGCAGATTCTTAACCACTGTGCCACCAAGGAAGCCCTGGAAGAGTTAATATTGTTAAAATGACCATACTACTCAAAGCAGTCTACAGATATAATGCAATACCTATCAAAGTACCCATGACATTTTTTTAAATAGTTTTTAATACTTTATTTATTTATTTTATTTATTTATTTATGACTGTGTTGGGTCTCTTAGTTTTCGTGTGAGGGCTTTCTCTAGTTGCGGCAAGTGGGGGCCACTCTTCATCGCGGTGCGCAGGCCTTTCACTATCGCGGCCCCTCCCGTTGCGGGGCACAGGCTCCAGACGCGCAGGCTCAGTAGTTGTGGCTCACGGGCCCAGTTTCTCCGTGGCATGTGGGATCTTCCCAGACCAGGGCTCGAACCTGTGCCCATGACATTTTTAACAGAACTAAAACAAATAATCCTAAAATTTATATGGAGCCACAAAAGACCCCTAATTTCCAAAACACTCTTGAGGGAAAAAAAGCTGTAAGTCTAACCCTTCCAGCCTTCAGATTGTACTACAAAGCTACAGTAGTCAAAACAGCATAGTACTGGCAGAAAAACATAAACATAGATCAACGGAACAGAGTAGAGGGCCCAGAAATAAACCCATGCACCTATGGTTAACTAATCTATAACAAAGGAGGCAAGAATACACAATGGACAAAAGACAATCTCTTAAACAAGTGGTGCTAAGAAACCTGTACAGCTGCATGTAAAACAATGTGATTAGAACATTTCCTTCCACCATGTACAAAAATAAACTCAAAATTGATTAAATACCTAAATGTAAGACCTGAAACCTTAAAACTCCTAGGGGAATGAATAGGCACAACACTATTTGACATAAATCCTAGAAATTTTTTTTGAATCTCTCTCCTAAGGCAAAAGAAAAGAAAGCAAATATATATATGGAACCTAATTAAACTTTAAATATTTTTCACGACAGAGGAATCCATGGGCAAAATGAAAAGACAACCTAATGAATAGGAGAAAATATGGGCAACTGATGTGACCAAAAAGGGGTCAATATACAAAATATTTAAACAGCTCATTCCTTCAAAATATGAAAACCAGACAACCCAATTCAAAAATGGGCATAAAATCTGAATAGACTTTTTTTTCACAGAAGACATGCAGATGGCTAACAGACACATAAAAAGATGCTCAACATCACTATTCATCAGAGAAATGAAAATCAAAGCCACAATGAGATATCATCTCACACCTACCAGAATGGCCATCATGAAGAAGACTACAAATAACAAATGTTTGCAAGGATGTGGAGAAAAGCAAACCTTTGTACAGTGTTGGTGGGAATGTAAATTGATGCAGCCACTATGGAAAACAGTACAGAGGTTTCTAAAAAAAAAAACTGAAAATAGAACTACCATGAGATCCTGTAATTCCACTCTTGGGTATATATCCAAAAAAACCAAAAACACTAACTCAAAAAGATACATGTACCCCAATGTTCATAGCAGCATTACTTGCAATAGCCAAGATGCTGAAGTAACCCAAGTGTCCATCAACGGATAAATGGATAAAGAATATGTGGTATATATATACAATGGAATATTATGCAGCCATAAAAATAATGAAATTCTGCTCTTTGCAACAATGTGTATGGACCTAAAGAATATTATTCTTAGTGAGACATGTCAGACAGAGTAGGACAAATACTTTTATCACTTATACGGGCAATCTAAAAAATAAAACAAATGAATGTCTATAACAAAACAAAAACCGGCTTACAAATATAGAAAACAAGCTAGTGGGTATCAGTGTGGAGGGGGAAATGGGAAGGGCAAATTAGGGGTATGGGATTAAGAGTTACAAACTACTACGTAAAAAATAGATAAGCAACAAGGATATATTGCATAGGGAAATGTAGCCATTATTTTGTCATAACTTTAAATGGAGTATAATCTATAAAAATATTGGCTCACTATGCTGTACACCTGAAACTAATATTATATTGTTAATCAACTATACTTCAGTTTAAAAAGGATTTTTGATAGGTATATATTTATTGCCATTTTGTTAATTTTTTTGGCTATTTTTGTAGTTCCTCTCTGTTCCTTTTTTCTTCTCTAGCTCACTTCCCTTGGGGTTTGATGATTTTCTTTAGTATTATGTTTGGATTTCTTTTTCATTATCTTTATCTATTGTAGATTATCGCTTTGTGGTTGCTGTGAGGATTACATATCACAGTCTCTCTCTCTATAAAACAGTGTATTTTAAGTTAGCAATTTATGCTTGAACACATTCTAAAAAGTCTACATTTTTACCTTACCCCATGTTTTATGTTTTTGATGTCATATTTTACCACTTTTAAGTTGTGTATCCCTCAACTAATCATTGTAGTTATCATTAATTTTACTACTTTTGTCTTTTAACCTTTATACTAGTTTTATAAGTGGTTAATCCACTACCACTACTATGTATTTGCCTTTACCTGTAAGATTTTTACTTTCATATGTTTTCTTGTTATTAGTGTCTTTTCATTTTAAAGAAGTCCCTTTAATATTTAAGGCTGGTTTAGTAGTGATGAATTCCTTTAGCTTTTGCTTGCCTGGAGAATTCTTTATCTCTCCTTCAATTCTGAATGATGGTCTTGCTAGTTAGAGTATACTTGGTTGGGATTTTTTCTTTCAGCACTTTGAATATATCATGCCATTCCCTTCTGGCCTGCAGAGTTTCTGCTGAAAAATCACCTGACTGTCTTATGAGAGTTCCCTTGTATTTAACAAGTTGTTTTTCTCTTTTTCCTTTTAAGATTCTCTCTTTACATGCTCAAAAAGTAGCGTGCTTAACAAAAAGAAACAAACAAAAAAACCCAAACAAAAAAAAGATTCTCTCTTTAATTTTTACCATTTTAATTACAATCTTTTCTTGGTGTGGACCTCTTTGGTTTAATCTTGTTTGGAGACTCTTTGTGCTTCCTGGAACTGGTTATTCCCCAGTTCAGGGACATTCTCATCAATTATTTCTTCAAATAAGTTCTGCCTCTTTGTCTCTTTTCCTTCTGAGACTCCTATAATGTAAATGTTATTCTGCTTGATGTAGCCCTGTAAGTCTCTTAATCTGTTCACCTTTTAAAAATTATTGTTATTATTTTTTGCTGCTGTTTCAGTGAGTTCCACAGCCCTGTGTTTCAGGTTGTTTATCCATTCTTTTACTTCATTAGGCTGCTATTGAACCCCTATAGTGTACCTTTCAGTTCTGTTATTGTATTCTTCAGCTCTGTGACTTCTGTTTTGTACTTTCTTATATTTTCTATATCTTTATTGAAATTCTCACTGTGTTCATCTATTCTTCTCCCAAGTTCAGTGAGCATCTTTATAAACAATACTTTAAACTTTTTATCAGGTAGATTACTTAGCTACATTTTATTAAGTTTTTTTCCTAAGATTTTGTCTTGTTCTTTTATTTGGAACATATTCCTCTGTTTACTCATTTTTCTTGACTTTCTCTGTCTTTCTATGTACTAGGTGAAGCAGTTACTTCTCCTTATTGAAGGAGTGTAATTGTGTAGGAGATGAACCTTATTATTCAACCTTTCCCTAGCTCTTGGTTGTCTCTTGAAACATTGTGATTATCTAAATATCCTGAGTTATTCTTAATAAGTCCCAGTTGTTGAGGGTTTCCTAAGAACTGTCAGTGTTCCGAAGGGATTGATTTCAGTCAGCGCGTAATTTCTTGCTGCCAGATTCTCAGGCAGCAGCATTTAAGGTGGCAAATATATACAGTCTTGTGGGACTGCAATCATAGACCCTGCTAACCTCCAGAGCAGAAGATCTGGAGGTGTCCCATGTGTGACCATTGCAAGAATCTGGGCTTCAGATAAGTGTATAACCTCCGTTCTCAGAGGTACCAGAAAGATGTTGTGAGGCCAAGGGAGGGCACAAAGATGGTTTTTCTTGCCTACATTCCCTGAGAGCTCCTCTGTAGCCTCTAGATGTGTCACAAACCTGAAGCCTGTCCCCCAGATTGAGGCTTCTGGAAAATTAAATGGGCCTTTTTCACAGGCAGACAGGGGGTTTGTTTCACCTGCTGTCTGGGCAGTGCCCTGGAGGTGGTATCCTGTCCCAAATTGTCTTTCTGGTTGTTACAGTCCCATAGGGCTTAAGAGTGCTATTCGCTCTGGCCCCTCTGTGTGTACTGAACTTGATTACCAGTTTTAGTGAGGTGTGGGAGAGTGTTGAGGGCAGGGCAGGGGAGGAGCGCTTTGAGTGGTGCACACCTGTGGTTTTAGCAATGCTGGGGAAGATTTTGGGGAGTGGGTCATGCCCATGGCTTTCTTGAGGCTGGGAAAAAAACGTTGTCAACTAGGAACACCTGTGGCTTTAGCAAGGCAAGGAAGAAGACTGGGGGCATGGCATATACGTGGCTTTAGTGATGTAGGAGAAAAGCACTGGGGGAAGGGCACACAAATGGCTTTAGTGAGAGTGTACCCATGCACACCTACTTGCACTAGCAAGACAGAGGGAGAGAGCAGAAAGGAGAGGAGCGGAGCGGAGTGGAGCGGAGAGGAGGAGCGGAGAGCGGGAGCGTGGAGCAGCAGAGCAGCAGCTGGATCTGCCGGCCGCTCCGCTCCCAGCCTGCAGCCCCACCGCCCCAGCCCCGGCGCGCCAGGGCTCTGGCCCCGGCCTCCGAGTAGCCACCCTGCCGAGCACCCCCGCCCCACTGCGCCGGCCGTCGCGGGCCGGGCCCGGCTTGAGGGCAATCCCAGGCCGTGATACAGGCTGGGTGTGTGGCCCGGGCACATGGGAGTGCCAAGCCAGGCGCGGGTCCCTGAGCGGGCGGACGCGGCCGAAGGAGCCATGGACTGCAGCCTCTTGCTGATGCTCGTGCACAGATACTGTGCTGGGGAGGAGGACTTGGTGGACAGCCGGACCATATACATGGGTCACTGGGAGCCCCCGCCGGGTGCCGAGGCCTACATCCCCCAGAGATACAACAGAATAGTCTCCAGACAACAAAATAATCTCCTCCAAGTACACATTTTGGGACTTCATACCCAATAACTTATTTGAACAATTCAGAAGAATAGCCAGCTTTCATTTTCTTATCGTATTTCTGGTACAGCTGATTATTGATATACCCACTAGTCCAGTGATGAGTGGACTTCTGCTGTTCTTCGTCATCACTGTCACAGCTATCAAGCAGGTGAGCTTCACAGGAAGAAGACCGTACAGAATCTCTGTTATAGGACATCTCCTTTCATCCAAAGCAAAGTTACGTGGTTTGTTTCAGCTAGGTCATAAGAAATTTAACTAACTTCTAGAAATTCACTTTTGTAACTGGTTTGATTGATTCTTTTTTTTAACATCTTTATTGGCATATAATTGCTTTACAATGGTGTGTTAGTTTCTGCTTTATAACAAAGTGAATCAGTTATACATTTACATATGTTCCCATATCTCTTTCCTCTTGCATCTCCCTCCCTCCAACCCTACCTATCCCACCCCTCTAGGTGGTCACAAAGCACTGAGCTAATCTCCCTGTGCTATGCGGTTGCTTCCCACTAGCTATCTATTTTACGTTTGATAGTGTATATATGTCCATGCCATTCTCTCACTTTGTCACAGCTTACCCTTTCCCCTCCCCATATCCTCAAGTCCATTCTCTAGTAGGTCTGTGTCTTTATTCCCTTCTTACCACTAGTTTCTTCATGACATTTTTTTCCCCTTAGATTCCATATATATGTGTTAGCATACTCTATTTGTTTTTCTCTTTCTGACTTACTTCACTCTGTATGACAGACTCTAACTCCATCCACCTCACTACAAATAACTCCATTTCGTTTCTTTTTATGGCTGAGTAATATTCCATTGTATATATGTGCCACATCTTCTTTACCCTTTCATCTGATGATGGACACTTAGGTTGCTTCCATTTCCTGGATATTGTAAAAAGCGGCAATGAACATTTTCGTACATAACACTTTTTTTTTTTAAATTTATTTTATTTTTGGCTGTGTTGGGTCTTCGTTGCTTTGCGCAGGCTTCCTCTAGTTGCAGCGAGTGGGGGCTACTCTTCGTTGTGGTGTGCGGGCTTCCCATTGTGGTGGTTTCTCTTGTTGCAGAGCACGGGCTCTAGGCACGTGAGCTTCAGTAGTTGTGGCACGTGGGCTTCAGTAGTTGTGGCTCGCGGGCTCTAGAGCACAGGCTCAGTAGTTGTGGCGCACGGGCTTAGTTGCTCCGCAGCATGTGGGATCTTCCCGGACCCGGGCTCGAACCCATGTCCCCTGCATTGGCAGGCGGATTCTTAACCACTGGGCCCCCAGGGAAGCCCCGTACATAACACTTTTTGAAATATGGTTTTCTCAGGGTATATGCCCAGTAGTGGGATGGCTGGGTCGCATGGTAGTTCTATGTTTAGTTTTTTAAGGAACCTCCATACAGTTCTCCATAGTGGCTGTATCAATTTACATTCCCACCAACAGTGCAAGAGTGTTCCCTTTTCTCCACACCATCTCCAGCATTTATTGTTTCTAGATTTTTGGATGATGGCCATTCTGACCGGTGTGAGAAGATATCTCATTGTAGTTTTAATTTGCATTTCTCTAATGATTAGTGATGTTGAGCATTCTTTAATGTGTTTGTTGGCAATCTGCATATCTTCTTTGGAGAAATGTCTATTTAGGTCTGCCCATGTTTGGATTCGGTTGTTTGTTTTTTTGTTATTGAGCTGCATGAGCTGCTTGTAAATCTTGGAGATTAATCCTTTGTCAGTTGCTTCATTTGCAAATATATTTTCCCATTCTGAGGGTTGTCTTTTCATCTTGTTTATCGTTTCCTTTGGTGTGCAAAAGATTTTAAGTTTCATTAGGTCCCATTTGTTTATTTTTGTTTTGTTTTTTCCATTTCTCTAGGAGCTGGGTCAAAAAGTATCTTGCTATGATGTATGTCATACAGTGTTCTGCCTATGTTTTTCTCTAAAAGTTTGAAAGTGTCTGGCCTTACATTTAGGTCTTTAATCCATTTGGAGTTTATTTTTGTGTATGGTGTTAGGGAGTGTTCTAATTTCATACTTTTACATGTACCTGTCCACTTTTCCCAGCACCACTTATTGAAGAGGCAGTCTTTTCTCCACTGTATATGCTTGCCTCCTTTATCAAACATAAGGTGACCATATGTGCGTGGGTTTATCTCTGGGCTTTCTATCCTGTTCCATTGATCTATGTTTCTGTTTTTGTGCCAGTACCATACTGTCTTGAATACTGTAGCTTTGTAGTATAGTCTGAAGTCAGGGAGCCTGACTCCTCCAGCTCCATTTTTCGTTCTCAAGATTGCTTTGGCTATTCGGGGTCTTTTGTGTTTCCATACAAATTGTGAAATTTTTTGTTCCAGTCCTGTGAAAAATGCCAGTGGTAGTTTGATAGGGATTGCATTGAATCTGTAGATTGCTTTGGGTAGTAGAGTCATTTTAACAATATTGATTCTTCCAATCCAAGAACATGGTATATCTCTCCATCTGTTGGTATCACCTTTAATTTCTTTCATCAGTTTCTTCTAATTTTCTGCATTCAGGTCTTTTGTCTCCTTAGGTAGGTTTATTCCTAGATATTTTATTCTTTTTGTTGCAATGGTAAACGGGAGTGTTTTCTTAATTTCACTTTCAGATTTTTCTTCATTAGTGTATAGGAATGCAAAAGATTTCTCTGCATTAATTTTGTATCCTGCTACTTTACCAAATTCATTGATTAGCTCTATTAGTTTTCTGGTAGCATCTTTAGGATTCTCTATGTATAGTATCTTGTCATCTGCAAACAGTGACAGCTTTATTTCTTCTTTTCCAATTTGGATTCCTATTATTTCTTTTTCTTCTGTGATTGCTGTGGCTAAAACTTCCAACACTATGTTGCATAATAGTGGTGAGAGTGGGCAACATTGTCTTGTTCCTGATCTTAGTGGAAATGGTTTCAGATTTTTACCATTGAGGACGATGTTGGCTGTGGGTTTGTCATATATGGCCTTTATTATGCTGAGGAAAGTTCCCTCTATGCCTACTTTCTCCAGGGCTTTTATCATAAATTTTTGTGGAAAGTTTTATCTGCATCTATTGAGATGATCTTATGGGTTTTATCCTTGAATTTGTTAATATGGTGTATCACGTTGATTGATTTGCATATATTGAAGAATCCTTGCATTCCTGGAATAAACCGAACTTGAACATGGTGTATGATCCTTTTAATGTGCTGTTGCATTCTGTTTGCTAGTATTTTGTTGAGGATTTTTGCATCTATGTTCATCAGTGATATTGGCCTGTAGTTTTCTTTCTTTGTGACATCTTTGTCTGGTTTTAGTATCAGGGTGATGGTGGCCTCGTAGAATGAGGTGCGGAGTGTTCCTCCCTCTGCAATATTTTGGAAGAATTTGAGAAGGATAGGTGTTAGGTCTTCTCTAAATGTTTGATAGAATTCACCTGTGAAGCCGTCTGGTCCTGGGCTTTTGTTTGTTGGAAGATTTTTAATCACAGTTTCAATTTCAGTGCTTGTGATTGGTCTCTTCATATTTTCTATATCTTCCTGGTTCACTCTCGGCATGTTGTGCATTTCTAAGAATGTGTTCATTTTTTCCAGGTTGTCCATTTTATTGGCATAGAGGTGATTGTAGGAATCTCTCATGATCGTTTGTATTTCTGCAGTGTCAGTTGTTACTTCTCCTTTTTCATTTCTAATTCTATTGATTTGAGTCTTCTCCCTTTTTTTCTTGATGAGTCTGGCTAATGGTTTATCAATTTTGTTTATCTTCTCAAAGAACCAGCTTTTAGGTTTATTAATCTTTGCTATTGTTTCCTTCATTTCTTTTTCATTTATTTCTGATGTGATCTTTATGATTTCTTTCTTTCTGCTAACTTTGGGTTTTTTATGTTCTTCTTTCTCTAATTGCTATGGGTGCAAGTTTAGGTTGTTTATGCTAGATGTCTCCTGTTTCTTGAGGTAGGATTTTATTGCTATAAACTTCCCTCTTAGAACTGCTTTTGCTGCATCCCATAGGTTTTGGGTCATCGTGTCTCCATTGTCATTTGTTTCTAGGTATTTTTTTGATTTCCCCTTTGATTTCTTCAGCGATCATCTCGTTATTAAGTAGTGTATTGTGTAGCCTCCATGTGTTTGTATTGTGTACAGATCTTTTCCTGTAATTGATATCTAGTCTCATAGCGTTGTGGTCGGAAAAGATACTTGATACAATTTCAATTTTCTTAAATTTACCAAAGCTTGATTTGTGGCCCAAGATATGGTCTATCCTGGAGAATGTTCCATGAGCACTTGAGAAAAATATGTATTCTGTTGTTTTTGGGTGGAATGTCCTATAAATATCAATTAAGTCCATCTTGTTTAATGTATCATTTAAAGCTTTTGTTTCCTTATTTATTTTCATTTTGGATGATCTGTCCATTGGTGAAAGTGGGGTGTTAAAGTCCCCTACTATGATAGTGTTACTGTCGATTTCCCCTTTTATGTCTGTTAGTATTTGCCTTATGTAATGATGTGCTCCTATGTTGGGTGCATAAATATTTACAATTGTTATATCTTCTTGAATAGATTCCTTGATCATTATGTAGTGTCCTTCTTTGTCTCTTGTAATAGTCTTTGTTTTAAAGACTATTTTCCCTGATATGAGAATTGCTACTACAACTTTGTTTTGATTTCCATTTGCATGGCATATCTTTTGCCATACCCTCACTTTCAGTCTGTATGTGTCTCTAGGTTTGAAGTGGGTCTCTTGTAGACAGCATATATACGGGTCTTGTTTTTATATCCATTCAGCCAGTCTGTGTCTTTTGGTGGGAGCATTTAATCCATTTACATTTAAGGTAATTATCATTATGTAAGTTCCTATTCCCATTTTCTTAAATGTTTTGGGTTTGTTATTGTAGGTGTTTTCCGTCTGTTGTGTTTCTTGCCTAGAGAAGTTCCTTTAGCATTTGTTGTAAAGCTGGTTTGGTGGTGCTGAACTCTCTCAGCTTTTTCTTGTCTGTAAAGATTTTAATTTTTCCATCAAATCTGAGTGAGATCCTTGCTGGGTAGAGTAATCTTGGTTTTAGGTTTTTCTCCTTCATCACTTTAAATATGTTCTGTCACTCCCTTCTGGCTTGCAGAGTTTCTGCTGAAAGATCTGATGTTAACCTTATGGGGATTCCCTTGTGTGTTATTTGTTGTTTTTCCCTTGCTGCTTTTAATATGTTTTCTTTATATTTAATTTTTGATAGTTTGATTGCTATGTGTTGTGGCATGTTTCTCCTTGGATTTATCCTGTATGGGACTCTCTGTGCTTCCAGGACTTGATTAACTATTTCCTTTCCCATATTAGGGAAGTTTTCAACTGTAATCTCTTCAAATATTTTCTCAGTCCCTTTCTTTTTCTCTTCTTCTTCTGGGACCCCTATAATTCGAATGTTGGTGCATTTAATGTTGTCCCAGAGGTCTCTGAGACTGTCCACAGTTCTTTTCATTCTGTTTTCTTTATTCTGCTCTGCTGTAGTTATTTCCACTATTTTATCTTCCAGGTAACTTATCCGTTCTTCTGCCTCAGTTATTCTGCTATTGATCCCTTCTAGAGTATTTTTAATTTCTTTTATTGTGTTTTTCATCATTGCTTGGTTCCTCTTTATTTCTTGTAGATACTTGTTAAATGTTTCTTGCATTTTGTCTATTCTATTTCCATGATTTTGGATCATCTTTACTATCATTATTCTGAATTCTTTTTCAGGTAGACTGCCTTTTTCCTCTTCATTTGTTAGGTCTGGTGTGTTTTTACCTTGCTCCTTCATCTGCTGTGTGTTTTTATGTCTTCTTATTTTGCTTATCTTACTGTATTTGGGGTCTCCTTTTCGCAGGCTGCAGGTTCATAATTCCTGTTGTTTTTGGTATCTGTCCCCAGTGGCTAAGGTTGGTTCAGTGGGTTGTGTAGGCTTCCTGGTGGAGGGGACTAGTGCCTGTGTTCTGGTGGATGAGGCTTGATCTTGTCTTTCTTGTGGGCAGGTCCACG
This sequence comes from Balaenoptera acutorostrata, assembly GCF_949987535.1. NCBI lineage: Eukaryota > Metazoa > Chordata > Mammalia > Artiodactyla > Balaenopteridae > Balaenoptera > Balaenoptera acutorostrata. Next base: position 46,193,410 of record NC_080085.1, read on the forward strand.
TCTGATGGTGTGTTTTTCAGGTGTCTGTGTCCTTATTCTGATTTTAGGCAGCCTGTCTGCTAATGGATGGGGCTGTGTTCCTGTCTTGCTTGTTGTTTGGCATAAGGTGTCCAGCACTATAGCTTGCTGGTCATTGAGTGAAGCTGGTTCTTGGTGTTGAGATGGAGATCTCTGGGAGATTTTCTTTGTTTGGTATTACATGGAGGTGGGAGGTCTTTTGTGGACCAGTGTCCTGAAGTTGGCTCTCCCACCTCAGAGGCACAGCCCTAATGCTGGCTGGAGCACCAATAGCCTTTCATCCACATGGTTCAGAATAAAAGCGAGAAAAGATAGAAAGAAAAAAAGAAAGAGGATAAATTAAAATAAAGTAAGAAAATAAAATAAAGTTATTAAAATAAAAAATAATTATTAAAAAAAGAACAAAAACTTTTTTATAGTTAAAAAATCAAAACAAAGGAAACAAGAAAAAACAGACGGACAGAACCCTAGGACAAATGGTGAAAGCAGAGCTATACAGACAAAATCTGACACAGAAGCATACAATACACACTCACAAAAAGTGTAAAAGGGGAAAAATAATATATCTTACTCCCAAAGTCCCCCTCCTCAATTTGGAATGATTCATTGTCTATTCAGGTATTCCCCAGATGCAGGTACATCAAGTTGTTTGTGGAGCTTTAATCTGCTGCTTTGGAGGCTGCTGGGAGAAATTTCCCTTTCTCTTCTTTGTTCGCACAGCTCGCGGGTTTCAGCTTTGGATTTTGACCCGTCTCTGCGAGTAGGTCGCCTGAGGGCGTCTGTTCTTTGCTCAGACTGGACGGGGTTAAAGGAGCAGCTGCTTCGGGGGCTCTGGCTCACTCAGGCTGGTGGGTGGGATGGGCATGGATGCGGGGCGAGCCTGTGGCGGCAGAGGCCTCTGTGACGTTGCAGCAGCCTGAGGAGCGCTGTGCATTCTCCCGGGGAATTTTTCCCTGGATCACGGGACCCTGGCAGTGTTGGGCTACACAGGCTCCCAGGAGGTGTGGTGTGGATAGTGAGCTGTGCTTGCACACAGGCTTCTTGGTGGTGGCAGCAGCAGCCTTAGCGTTTCATGCCCATCTCTGGGGTCTGCGCTGATAGCCGCGGCTCACGCCAGTCTCTGGAGCTCGTTTAGGCGGAGCTCTGAATGCCCTCTCCTCGCGCAGCAGGAAACAAAGAGGCAAGAAAAAGTCTCTGCCTCTTCGGCAGCTCCACACCTTTTCCCAGACTCCCTCCCGGCTAGCTGTGGTGCACTAACCCCTTCAGGCTGTGTTCACACCGCCAACCCCAGTCCTCTCCCTGCAATCCGACTGAAGCCCGCGCCTCAGCTTCCAGCCCCCGCCCGCCCCGGCGGGTGAGCAGACATGCCTCTCAGGCTGGTGAGTGCTGGTCAGCACCGCTCCTCTGTGCGGGAATCTCTCCGCTTTGCTCTCCACACCCCTGTTGCTGCACTCTCCTCCATGGCTCCGAAGCTTCCCCCCTCTGCCACTCACAGTCTCTGCCCGTGAAGGGGCTTCCTAGTGCATGGAAACCTTTCCTCCTTCACAGGTCCCTCCCACTGGTGCAGGTCCCATCCCTATTCTTTTGTCTCTGTTGTTTCTTTTTTCTTTTGCCCTACCCAGGTACGTGGGGAGTTTCTTGCCTTTTGGGAGGTCTGACGTCTTCTGCCAGCGTTCAATGGGTGTTCTATAGGAGCAGTTCCACGTGTAGATGTATTTCTGATATATCTGTGGGGAGGAAGGTCATCTCCGTGTCTTACTGTTCCGCCATCTTCTCCTCTGTCTGGTTGATTCTTGATTTAAGAGATACTTGAGTTAAAATAAGAGAGCTTGTATAATTTAGTAGTATTTTGGTGCCCTAAGGGTTTGAGGAGGAAACTGTCATTCTAACATTGAATCAATGGGAGATGGCACCTGATTTTCTGTGAGTTGCTTTGCCCGCTCTGTCCCCGGCTGCCTTAACTCCAACGACCTGCTCCTGCAAAAGGTCTGGGATGTGGCTCTGTAGCACAGCCAGCTGACTTCTGACTCGCTCAGTGTGGATCCTGCTTTTCCTTCGAGTCCTGACGAATAAAGCCAGTGACTAACGGGAAGAACAGTCTGTCTGTTATTCCCACGGTCCGTTCAGTCAGTTTAGCGCTCAACCATCACCTCTATTCAGTTACAGAAAATTCTCACCACCTCAAAAGAAACCCCTGTACCCGTGAGCATCACTCCCCGTCCTCCTCCTCCAGCCCCTGGCAGCCACCGATCTACTTTCTGTTGCTATAATTTGCCTTTTCTGGACGTTTCATATTAACAGAATCATAAACTAATGACCTTTTGTGTTTGACTTATTTCACTGAGCATGTTTTCAAGGTTTATCCACGTTTTAGCATGTGTCTTTGCTTCATTCACAGATGAATAATATTCCATCGTGTGGGTAGACCACATTTTGTTTATCCATCATCCACTGATGGACATTTGGTATGCTTCTACTTTTTGGCTATTATGGAGGACACTGTTATGAACATTCGCATACAGGCTTTGTGTGGGCATAGGTTTTCAGTTCTCCTGGGTACATACAAAGGAACAGAATTGTAGGAATAGAATTGCTCTAATGTTTCAAAGAACTGCCAAAGTATTTTCCAAAGTGACTGCCTCATCATGCTTTGATTTTGCATTTCCTTAGTAACTAATGATGCTGAACATCTTTTCATGAGGTTATTGGCCTTTTGTAAATCTTCTTCAGAGAAATATCTTCAAGTCATTGTCCCGTTTTTAAATTGGGTTGTCTTTTTATCTATGAGTTCTGAAAATTCTTTGTATGTTCTAGATACAAGCCCCTTATCGGTTGCAAACTTTTGAACTCAATGACATTTGCATTTCAGTATTAATAGGTCTATCTTCACTTGGGGCATCTGGATAATTTACAAAAAAGACAGCATCTAGTTAAAGTCTTGATGGTCACATTGTTGCTGACAAAGTCATGCTTTTCTGTGTTAGTCCCTAAATAAAAAAATTAGAATACTGAAAAAGAAATAGAGAGTGCAAAAATGGTGCTCATCAGTGCCTTTGTCTCTGAAAAAATTCTATTTCCTATTTACTTCCTGCCCCTCTGGATGCTTTAATATTAGCAAATGAATCTCCTTCACATATAATCCAGTTACCTCTTAAACTGCTGAGTTTATGCTGGTTCTTAGGATGAGTGAGTTCACATGCGAACCCCTCACAAAGTGTATCTCAGATCCCTACAGTCCCCAGGTCCCCTGGATGTAAGCCCTGTTAGTTGTGAAAGAGAGACATTTCGGGGTCTCTCTCTATGGTGCAGGTCTAAGGGTTTAGGTGTCCAAAGGTTTGGGTCTCAAGGTTTTGAGGTCTCCTTGGGGAGAAATTATAGTCTCCTGAGATCCCTCCTTATTGTGTGTCACTATGTCAGGAGTGGGGTTTCTGGTGAGACCACATCTCTGTCTCTCCTAGCAGTCTTGATGTGACCCTTTTATCCCTTGTTGTGGAGGCAGCTGTTCAGTTTATTTTTAATTCTTTTTCAGTGGGAATTATTCATTATGTAACTGTATATTTGGTGTGTCCCTTTGTGGAGGTGAGTTGAATATCTTCCTATGCTACCTTCTTGGACTGCTCACCCTTAGAGTTGTTTTCCTTCCAAATAGATATCTTTTCTCTGATAAACTCCAAGGGATTGTCCAGTGTCACCTCAAAGAAAGCATCACAGCAATGCAATTATTTGTTTCATTATTTTGATGTTATTTTTAAAAGTTTTATCTTAGTCTTTTTTAAATGGTTTGCATCTTAGTATAACAAACAAGTACAAGGGCTTTATTTTACGTACATTTTTGAATATTTTAGTCTTTTTAGTATTTTGTTTCCGAAGTTCTTTTTTGCACAAAGTCTTACCCTTTGCTCTCTTTTGTATTTTTAAGGCATGAAAAGAAAGAAAGGCATTTTATTTGTTATTATACCTTGTTATCCGCCACCTCTCAATAAACAAGTTTAAAGAGTTCTGGATTTCCCCCACCCCAAACACTGGACCAGAGTTAAGCTTCTTTAGATTAGGGGTATCACTAAAGGAAAAGGCAAGAAATATGCTCAACTCAGGAAATACAGCAATGGCAGAAAAGGCATCCCAGGAAAATGTTGAACAAACTGAGAAACTTTTTTTTTTTTAAATTCATTTATTTTTGGCTGCGTTGGGTCTTCGTTGCTGTGCGCGGGCTTTCTCTAGTTGCGGTGAGCCCAGGCTACTCTTCATTGGAGTGCATGGGCTTCTCATTGTGGTGGCTTAAGAAACGGTTTTGAAAGGATCTACTGTATGCTGTGCACAGGTCTGTTATTACACCAAAGAGGCCAGTGCCACTCTACGGCATTCATAACCCTGATTTTTTCATTTATTTTAATTAGAAACATCGAGGTTGTTTTCTTGGGCTGCAAGACATTTCCTCTTGGTTTATCTTCATTGTCCAAATCAGGAGGATGATTCAAGGATTAAATTATAGCTGTTAGCTAGCCTGGCAACATGCTTCCTGCTAGGAGCTGAGACCCTACTGATCATGCTTTCTGACATCCCTTTCTAAGCCTCTTCAAGGCATGAGCACCTGGACTCTAAGAACTAAAACTAATTATGATAAAAAGAGGGACTGGAGTTTTTGAAAGTGATTTCTGCAATTATTTTACCTTTGTTAATACTCCATGGGGTTTATGCCTTCAGACTGTATGAAAAGGATGGGGTTGTACTGGAATACACTTATGAGAATTATTTGCATGTGTGCAAGGAAAAGTGGTGAAGCAGCTTTAACTGGCTTCTTTTACTAACAAACCAAAGCAGACCTTTTAAAAAAATAACATGAGCTGGCAGAGCTTGATTTGCATCCCAGACAGTCTTAGTTCAGAACCTGCTGTGCTGTGTCATCTCCCTATGTACAAGGGTCTGTAGTAAGCCTTTGCAAATGAAATAAGAGCTCTCTGCATTCCTCCCAGAATATGTAGCTGTCACTGGGATTTAGTTGTAACTTTCCTCCTCCCTGGGGTTTAGATGGTGAGACAGAGAAAGCCCCTAAAGAGATATTTTTTAAAACTGGAGAATAGTTGATTTACAATATTCTGTTAGTTTCAGGCGTCTAGCAAAGTGAGTCAGTTGTATATGTATATATATATTTTCAGATTATTTTCCATTATAGTTTATTAAAAGATATTAAATATAGTTCCCTGTACTATACAGCAAATACTTGTTGCTCATCTATTTTATGCATAGTAGTTTTTATTTGTTAATCCCATAAACATAAATTATCCCTCTCCCAATCCCTTCTACTTTGGTAAACGTAAATTTGTTTTCCCTGTTTGTCAGTCTGTTTCTGCTTTGTATATAGATTCACTTGTGTTATTTTTTAGATTCCACATATAAGTGATATTATATAACATCCTTCTCTGTCTGACATAACTCACTAAGTATAATATTCTCTAAGTGCATCCATGTTGCTGTAAATGGCAATATTTCATTATTTTTATGGTGGAGCAATATATATATATATATCACATCTTCTTAAGCCAATAGTCTCTTGATGGTCACTTGAGTTATTTCCATGTCTTGGCTATTGTAAATAGTGCTGCTATGAACACTGGGGTACATGTATCTTTTTGAATTAGTGTTTTTGTTTTTACAGATATATACCCAGGAATAGAATTGCTGGATCATATGTTAGTTCTATTCTCAGTTTTTTAAGGAATCTCCATGCTCTTTCCATAGTGGCTACACCAATTTATATTCCCACCAAGAGTGTAGGAAGGTTCCCTTTTCTCCACACCCTCTCCAGAATTTATTATTTGTAGACATCTTAATGAGAGCCACTCTGACGGCTGTGAGGTGATATCTCATTGCGGTTTTGATTTGCATTTCTCTCATAAATAGTGATGTAGAGCATCTTTACATGTGCCTGTTGGCCAACTGTGTCTTCTTTGGATAAATGTTTATTTAAATCATCTCCCCATTTTTGATTGGGTTTTTCTTTTTTCACTATTGATTTGTATGAGCTGTTTGTATATTTTGGGTATTAACCTTTTGTCAGTTGCATCATTTGCAAATATTTTTTCCCATTCCATAGGTTATCTTTTCATTTTGTTAATGGCTTCCTTTGCTGTGCAAAAGCTTTTAAGTTTGATTAGGTCCCATTTATTTAGGTTTGTTTTTATTCCTTTTGCATTGGGATACTGATCTAGGAAAATGCTCCTATTTATGTCAGAGAATGTTTTGTCTATGTTCTCTTCTAGAAATTTTATGGTGTCATGTCTTATATTTCGGTCTTTAAACCATTTTGTTTGTTTTTGAATATGGTGTGAGTGTTATGATTTCATTGATTCACATGTAGCTGTCCAGCTTTTCCAACACTACTTGTTGAAGAGACTCTGTTTTCTCCGTTGTATATTCTAGCCTCCTTTGTCATAGATTAGGTGACCATAGGAGTCTGAATTTATTTCTGGGGTCTCTAATCTATACCATTGGTCTTTACATCTGTTTTTGTGCCAATACCATGCTGTTTTGATTACTGTAGCTTTGTAGTATAGTCTGAAGCCTGGGAGGGTTATGCCTCCAGCTTTGTTTATTTTTCCTTCCCTCAGGATTGCTTTGGCAATTCTGGCTCTTTTGCAGTTTCATATAAATTTTAGAATTACTTGTTCTAGTTCTGTGAAAAATGCCGTGGGTATTTTGATAAGGATTGCATTAAATCTATAGGTTGCTTTCGGTAGTGTAGCCATTTTAGCAGTATTAACTCTTCCAGTCAAAGAGCATGGATATCTTTCTATTTCTTTGAATCTTCTTCAATTTCCTTTCTCAATGTTTTATATTTTTTAGTGTATAGGTCTTTCACATCCTTGGTTAAGTTTATTCGTAAGTATTTTTATGATGCAATTTTATTTTACTTTATTTTTAAAAATTTATTTATTTATTTTTAACATCTTTATTGGAGTATAATTGCTTTACAATGGCGTGTTAGTTTCTGCTTTATAACAAAGTGAATCAGTTATACATATACCTATGTTCCCATATCTCTTCCCTCTTGAGTCTCCCTCCCTCCCACCCTCCCTATCCCACCCCTCTAGGTGGTCACAAAGCACCAAGTTGATGCAATTTTAAATGGGATTGTTTTTTTAAACTTTCTCTTTCAGATATTTCATTATTAATGTGAAGAAATGCAACAGATTTCTGTATATTAATGTTGTGTCCTACTTCCATGCTGAATTCATTTATTAGTTCTAGTAATCTTTGTGTGGAGACTTTAGAGTTCTCTATATAGAGTATCATGTCATCTGCAAGTAGTAGATGGTATCTTTCCAATGTGGATACCCTTTATTTCTTTTTCTTGTCTGATTACTGTGGCTAGAACTTTCAATATTATGTTGAAGTGGTGAAAGTGGGTATCCTTGTCTCGTTCCTGACTTTATTTCTTTTTAAATTTATTTATTTGTTTATTTATTTTTGGCTGCATTGGGTCTTCATTGCTGCGTGCAGGCTTTCCCTAGTTGCGGCAAGCAGGGTCTACTCTTCATTGTGGTGCACGGGCTTCTCATTGCGGTGGCTTCTCTTGTTGCAGAGCACGGGCTCTAGGCACGTGGGCTTCAGTAGTTGTGGCAGTTGGGCTCAGTAGTTGTGGCTCATGGGCTCTAGAGTGCAGGCTCAGTAGTTGTGGTGCATAGACTTAGTTGCTCTGTGGCATGTGGGATCTTCCTGGACCAGGGCTCAAACCCATGTCCCCTGCATTGGCAGGTGGATTCTTAACCACTGCACCACCAGGGAAGTCCCTCTTGTTTCTGAATTTAGCAGGGTTTCATCTTTTAACTGTTGATTATTATGTTGAATGTGGGTTTTTCATAAATGGCTTTTACTGTGTTGAGATTTGTTCTCTCTATACCCACTTTGGTGAGAGTTTTTATCAAGAATTGATGTTGAATTTTGTCAAATGCTTTTTCTGCATCCATTGAGATGATCATGTGCTTTGCATATTTCCTTTTGTTAATGTTTTGTATCACATTGATTGGTTTGCATATGTTGAACCATCCTTGTCACACTGGAATGAATCCAACGTAATCATGGTGTATGATGCTTTTTATATATTGTTTGATTGGTTTGCTAATATTTTGTTGAGGAATTTTGCATCTATATCCATCAAATATATTGGCCCGTAACTTTCTTTTTTTGGTAGGGTCTTTGTCTGGTTTTGGTATCAGGGTTATGGAGGAGTCATAGAATGAATTTGGGAGTGTTCCCTCCTCTTCAATTTTTATGAATAGTTTGAGAAGGATAGGCATAAATTCTTCTTTGTATGTTTGATAGATTTCCCTAGAGAAGCCATCCATTCCTCCATTCCTGGACTATTGTCCAGAGAGGTTTTTTGTTTTTGTTTTTTGTTTGCTTTTTCCTTACGGATTCTATTTCACTTCTCGTGTTCAGTCTGTTCAAATCATCTGTTTCTTCTTGACTCAGTTTTGGAAGGCTATATGTTTCTAGAAACTAGTCCATTTCTTCTAGGTTGTCCACTTCATTTGCATATAACTGTTCATAGTATTCCCTTATGATTTTGTGTATTTTGTGGTAACAGTTGATATTTCTCCTCTTCCAATTCTATTTTGTTTCTTTGGGCCTTCTCTCTTTTCTTCTTGGTGAATCTGGCTAGAGTTTTGTCAATTTTGTTTATCTTTTCAAAAAACCAGTTCTTTGTTTTACTGATCCTTTCTATTATTTTTTGACCTCTATTTTATTTATTTCCTCTCTGATCTTTTTATTTCTTTCCTTCTGTGGACTATGGATTTTATTTGTTTTACTTTTTCTGATTATTTTAGGAGGTAGGTTATGTTGTTTATTTAAGATGTTTCTTGTTTCTTGATGAAGACGTGTATCCATATGAACTTTCCTCTTAAAACTGCTTTTTCTGCATCCCATAGATTTTGTGAAGTTGTTTATTCACTGTCATTTACCTCAAGGTATTTTCTGATTTCTACTTTGATTTCACCATTGACCCACTGTGTTTTTTTTAAAAAATTATTGAAATAGAATTGATTTAAAATGCTGTGTTAGTTTTAGGTGTACAGCAAAGTGATTCAGTTATGTGTGTGTGTGTTTGTATATATATATATATATATATATATATATATATATATATATAATTTTTTTAATCCCAAGTTCCTAATGTATCCCCCCCCATTTCTGCTTTGGTAACCATAAGTTAGTTTTCTATGTCTGAGTTTATTTCTGTTTTGTAAATAAGTTCATTTGTATCCTTTTTTAGATTCCACATATAAGAGATATCATATGATATTTGTCTTTGTCTGGCTTATTTCACTTAGTATGATAATTTCTAGGTCCATCCATGCTGCTGCAAATGGCATTATTTCATTCTTTTTTATGGCTGAGTAATAGTCCATTGTATATATATACCACATCTTCTTTATCTATTCATCTATCGATGGACACTTAGGTTGCTTCCATGTCTTGGCTATTGTAAACAGTGCTGCTATGAGTGTTGGAGTACATGTATCTTTTTGAATTATGGTTTTCTCTAGATATAAACCCAGATGTGGTATTGCAGTATCATATGGTAACTCTGTTTTAGTTTTTTTAAGAAACCCCCATACTGTTCTCCATAGTAGCTGTACCAATTTACATTCCCACCAAAAGTGTAGGAGGGTTCCTTCTTCTTCACACCTCTCCTCCAGCTTTTATTTTTTGTAGACTTTTTGATGATGGCCATTCTGATGTATGTAAGGTGATACCTCATTGTAGTTTTGATTTGCATTTCTCTAATAATTAGCAGTGTTGAGCACCTTTCCATGTGCCTTTGGCCATTTGTATGTCTTCTTTGGAGTAATTTTCATTTAGATCATCTGTGCAATTTTTAATTGGACTTTTTTTTAATATTGAGCTGTATGAGCTATTTGTATATTTTGGAGATCAATCCCTTGTCGGCTGCTTCATTTGCAAATATTTTCGCCCATTCTGAGGGCTGTCTTTTCGTTTTATTTATGGTTCTCCTTGCTGTGAAAAAGTTTTTAAGTTTAATTAGGACATATTTGGGTTTTTTGTTTTTATTTCCATTACCCTAGGAGACGGATCCAAAAAGATATTGATGCAATTTATGTCAAAGAGTGTTCTGCCTATGTTTTCCTTGAGAAGTTTTTTTTTTAACATCTTTATTGGAGTATAATTGCTTTACAATGGTGTGTTAGTTTCTGCTTTATAACAAAGTGAATCAGTTATACATATACATATATTCCCATATCTCTTCCCTCTTGCATCTCCCTCCCTCCCACCCTCCCTATCCCACCCCTCTAGGTGGTAACAAAGCACAGAGCTGATCTCCCTGTGCTATGCAGTTGCTTCCCACTAGCTATCTATTTTACGGTTGGTAATGTATATATGTCCATGCCACTCTCTCACTTTGTCACATCTTACCCTTCCTCCTCCCCATATCCTCAAGTCCATTCTCTAGTAGGTCTGAGTCTTTATTCCCGTCTTGACACTAAGTTCTTCATGACCTTTTTATTTTTTTTCTCGAGAAGTATTATAGTGTGCAGTCTTACATTCAGGTCTTTGATCGATTTTGAGTTTATTTATTTATTTTTTCAGAAAGCACATGTATTTATTTTTAACATTTTTACTGGAGTATAATTGCTTTACAGTGGTGTGTTAGTTTCTGCTTTATAACAAAGTGAATCAGTTATACATACACATATGCTCCCATATCTCTTCCCTCTTGCGTCTCCCTCCCTCCTACCCTCCCTATCCCACCCCTCTAGGTGGTCACAAAGCACCGAGCTGATCTCCCTGTGCTATGTGGCTGCTTCCTACTAGCTATTTATTTTATGTTTGGTAGTGTATATATGTCCACACCACTCTTTCACTTTGTCACAGCTTGCCTTTCCCCCTCCCCTTATCCTCAAGTCCATTTTCTAGTAGGTCTGTGTCTTTATTCCTGTCTTGCCCCTAGGTTCTTCATGACCTTTTTTTCTTCTTAGATTCCATATATATGTGTTAGCATACAGTATTTGTTTTTCTCTTTCTGACTTGCTTCACTCTGTATGACAGATTCTAGGTCCATCCACCTCACTGCAAATAACTCAATTTCATTTCTTTTTATGGCTGAGTAATATTCCATTGTATATATGTGCCACATCTTTCTTAGCCATTCATCTGTCAATGGACACTTAGGTTGCTTCCATGTCGTGGCTATTGTAAATAGAGATGCAATGAACATTTTGGTACATGACTCTTTTTGAATTATGGTATTCTCAGGGTATATGCCCAGTAGTGGGATTGCTGGGTCGTATGGTAGTTCTATTTTTAGTTTATTAAGGAACCTCCACACTGTTCTCCTTAGTGGCTGTATCAATTTACATTCCCACCAACAGTACAAGAGGGTTCCCTTTTCTCCACACCCTCTCCAGCATTTATTGTTTGTAGATTTTTTGATGATGGCCATTCTGACCAGTGTGCGATGATATCTCATTGTAGTTTTGATTTGCATTTCTTTCATGATTAATGATGTTGAGCCTTCTTTCATATGTCTGTTGGCAATCTGTATGTCTTCTTTGGGAAAATGTCTATTTAGGTCTTCTGCCCATTTTTGAATTGGGTTGATTGTTTTTTGATATTGAGCTGCATGAGCTGCTTGTAAATTTTGGAGATTAATCCTTTGTCAGTTGCTTCATTTGCAAATATTTTCTCCCATTCTGAGGGTTGTCTTTTGGTCTTGTTTATGGTATCCATTGCTGTGCAAAAGCTTTTAAGTTTCATTAGGCCCCCTTTGTATATTTTTGTTTTTATTTCCATTTCTCTAGGAGGTGAGTCAAAAAGTATCTTGCTGTGATTTATGTCATGGATCGTTCTGCCTAGGTTTTCCTCTAAGAGTTTGATAGTGTCTGGCCTTACATTTAGGTCTTTAACCCATTTTGAGTTTATTTTTGTGTATGGCATTAGGGAGTGTTCTAATTTCATAAATTTACATGTACCTGTCCAGTTTTCCCAGCACCACTTATTGAAAAGGCTGTCTTTTCTTCACTGTATATTCTTGCCTCCTTTATCAAAGATAAGGTGACCATATGTGCGTGGGTTTATCTCTGGGTTTTCTATCCTGTTCCATTGATCTATATTTCTGTTTTTGTGCCAGTACAATAGTGTCTTGATTTACTGTAGCTTTGTATGAGTTTATTTTTGTATACAGTATTAGAAAATGTTCTAATTTCATTCTTTTACCTGTATTTGTCCAGTTTTCCCAACACAAGTAATTGAAGAGACAGTCTTTCTCCATTGCATATTCTTGGCTCTTTTATGGTAGATTAATTGACCACCAGAGCATAGGTTTATTTCTGGGCCTTCTATCCTGTTCCATTGATCTATATTTCTGTTTTTTTGCCAGTACCATACTGTTTTGGTTACTGTAGCTTTGTAGTATTGTCTGAAGACAAGGAGCCTGACTCCTCCAGCTCTGGTTTTCTTTCTCAATATTACTTGGCAATTGGGGGCCTTTTTTATGTCCATACAGATTTCAAATTTTTTCTTTCTATTTCTCTGAAAAATGCCAATGGTAATTTAAAAAGGATTATATTGAATATGTAGATTGCCTTGTGTAATATAGTCTCATGACAATATTGATACTTCCAATCCAAGAACATGGTATATCTTTCCATCTGTGTGTGTGGTCTTTCATTTATTTCATCAGCGTCTCATAATTTCCAGAGTACAGGACTGTTGCCTCCTTAGGTAGGTTTATTCCTAGGTATTTTATTCCTTATGATGCCATCGTAAATGAGATTGTTTCCTGAATTTCGCTTTCTTATACTTTATTGTTAGTGTATAAAAATACAACAGATTTCTCTGTATTACTTTTGTATCCTGCAACTTTACCAAATTCATTGATGAACTCTATTAGTTTTCTTGTAGCATCTTTAGGATATTCTTTTTATAGTATCATGTCATCTGCAAATAGTGACAGTTTTACTTCTTCTTTTCCAATTTGGATTCCTTTTTATTTCTTTTTCTTCTCTAATTGCTGTGGATAGGACGTCCAATACTATGTTTAATAAAAGTGGTGAGAGTGCACATCCTTTATTTTTCCTGATCTTAGAGGAAATGCTTTCAGCTTTTCACTGTTGAGAATGATGTTAGCTGTGTATTTGTCATATATGGACTTTATTATGTTGAAATATGTTCCCTCTATCCCCACTTTCTGGAGAATTTTTATCATATGGATACTGAATTTTATCAAAAAGTTTTTCTGCATCTATGTCAATGATCATATGGTTTTTATTCTTCAATTTGTTAAAGTAGTGTATCTTACTGATTGATTTGCAGGTATTGGAAGCTCCTTGCATCCCAGGGATAAAACCCACTTGATCATGGTGTATAATCCCTTTAATGTATAATTGGGTTTGGATTCTTAATATTTTGTTGAGGATTTTTGCTTTTGTGTTCATCAGTGATATTGACCTCTAATTTTCTTTTTTATGGTATCATTGTTGGATTTTGGTATCAGGTTGTAGTGGTCTCATAAAATGAGAATGCAAATGGTGCGTCTTTGCAATTTTTCAGAATAGTTTCAGAAGGATAGGTTAATTCTTCTCTAAATGTTTGATATAATTCTCCTGTGAAGCCATCCGATCCTGGACTGTTGTTTTGGTTTTTTTGTTTGTTTGTTTTTGTTTTTAACATGTTTATTGGAGTATAATTGCTTTACAAAGTTGTGTTAGTTTCTGCTGTACAACAAAGTGAATCAGCAATATACATACGTATATCCGCATATGCCCTCCCTCTTGAGCCACTCTCCCACCCTCCCTTTCCCACTTCTTTAGGTCGTCACAAAGCATAAAGCTAATCTCTCTGTGCTATGCAGGAGCTTCCCACTAACCATCCATTTTACATTTGGTAGTGTATATATGTCAATGCTACTCTCTCACATTGTCCCATCTTCCCTTTCCTCCACTGTGTCCTCAAGTCCATTCTCTACGTCTGTGTCTTTATTCCTGCCCTGACACTAGGTTAATCAGTACCATTTATTTAGATTCCCCATATGTGCATTACCATCTGGTATTTCCTTTTTCTCTTTCTGGCTTACTTCACTCTATATGACAGACTCTAGGCCCATACACCTCATTACAAATAACTCAGTATCGTTCCTTTTGAGGACTGAGTAATATTCCATTGTATATATGTACCACATTGGTTTTTTTTTTTTCCACACACACACACTGTATTTTATTTTTACAAGAGATAGATAGACTGACACCAAGCATTGTACATGGATGACCACAACAAAAGCAACAATGATTGCAATTACCAAACATGAAACACACTTATACTATGTCATAACATTGGCATTCAGTCCAGTAATCCTCCACTGTAACAGCTCCTTTACTTTGCAGTGAAAATTGATTTGTATATTCTTTTCCTCTGAGTCCTTGTGGGATTTTTTTTTTTAATTCAGACAGAAAGTCACAAAAATTATACTCATCCTCATCAGTTCACTCAGTCCCATGTAATTAATTTCTTTTTTTTTATCTTGATCTTTTGTTAGCACTTTTATGAGTTCATCAGTTTTTCATTAGAGTTCTGAAAATGCTTATTCATTCAGTTCAGCAGTACAGTCAGTTACCAGAAACCTGTACTTGTCAGAGTCTTTTCCATGAATTTCTTGAAGATGAAACTCTTTTATAGGAACATATTTGCAAAATCATCAGAGTACACCCAGAACTGTCTGTAAATGACAAAAGACTTAAAAATGACCATGGTTAAAGATTTGATGAAAGTTCATAATAATGCAGTTGACAAGAAAATTAGTTATTTCTGAGATATACATTTTAAAGTAATAACTAGGATTATTACTTATAACATTATACCAGAACATATAAGATTTTTAGACGTTTCCTGTAATGTCTGAAACATTTATATTAACATATTTCCATACATATTTCCATACAAATACAAATATAAGATTTTTAGAAATTTCATGTAATGTCTGAAACATTTATATTAACATATTTCCATACATATTTCCATACAAATACAAATATAAGATTTTTAGAAATTTCATGTAATGTCTGAAACATTTATATTAACATATTTCCATACATATTTCCATACAAATACAAATATAAGATTTTTAGAAATTTCATGTAATGTCTGAAACATTTATATTAACATATTTCCATACATATTTCCATACAAATACAAATATAAGATTTTTAGAAATTTCATGTACTGTCTGAAACATTTATATTAACATATTTCCATACATATTTCCATACAAATACAAATATAAGATTTTTAGAAATTTCATGTAATGTCTGAAACATTTATATTAACATATTTCCATACAAATAACCCAATGAAAGTTTAGTATTAGTTGTTTTGTTTGTTTTTTTATACTGCAGGTTCTTATTAGGCATCAGTTTTATACACATCCGTGTATACATGTCAATCCCAATCGCCCAATTCAGCACATCACCATCCCCACCTCATCGCAGTTTTCCCCCCTTGGTGTCCATATGTCCATTCTCTACATCTGTGTCTCAACTTCTGCCCTGCAAACTGGCTCATCTGTACCATTTTTCTACGTTCCACATACATGCATTAACATACGATATTTGTTTTTCTCTTTCTGACTTACTTCACTCTGTATGACAGTCTCTAGATCCATCCACTTCTCAACAAATGACTCAATTTCGTTCCTTTTTATGGCTGAATAATATTCCATCGTATATATGTACCACAACTTCTTTATCCATTCGTCTGTTGATGGGCATTTAGGTTGCTTCCATGACCTGGCTATTGTAAATAGTGCTGCAATGAACATTCGGGTGCACGTGTCTTTTTGAATTACGGTTTTCTCTGGGTATATGCCCAGTAGTGGGATTGCTGGGTCATATGGTAATTCTATTTTTAGTTTTTTAAGGAACCTCCATATTGTTCTCCATAGTGGCTGTATCAATTTACATTCCCACCAACAGTGCAAGAGGGTTCCCTTTTCTCCACACCCTCTCCAGCATTTGTTGTTTGTAGATTTTCTGATGATGCCCATTCTAACAGGAGTGAGGTGATACCTCATTGTAGTTTTGATTTGCATTTCTCTAATAATTAGTGATGTTGAGCATCTTTTCATGTGCTTCGTGGCCGTCTGTATGTCTTCTTTGGAGAAATGTCTATTTAGGTCTTCTGCCCATTTTTGGATTGGGGTGTTTGTTTCTTTGATATTGAGCTGAATGAGCTGTTTATATATTTTGGAGATTAATCCTTTGTCCGTTGATTCATTTGCAAATATTTTCTCCCATTCTGAGGGTTGTCTTTTCGTCTTGTTTATGGTTTCCTTTGCTGTGCAAAAGCTTTGAAGTTTCATTAGGTCCCACTTGTTTATTTTTGTTTTTATTTCCATTACTCTAGGAGGTGGATCGAAAAAGATCTTGCTGTGATTTATGTCAAAGAGTGTTCTTCCTATGTTTTCCTCTAAGAGTTTTATAGTGTCCAGTCTTATATTTAGGTCTCTAATCCATTTTGAGTTTATTTTTGTGTATGGTGTTAGGGAGTATTCTAATTTCATTCTTTTACATGTGGCTGTCCAGTTTTCCCAGCACCACTTATTGAAGAGACTGTCTTTTCTCCATTGTATATCTTTGCCTCCTTTGTCATAGATTAGTTGACCATAGGTGCGTGGGTTGATCTCTGGGCTTTCTATCTTGTTCCATTGATCTATGTTTCTGTTTTTGTGCCAGTACCATATTGTCTTGATTACTGTAGCTTTGTAGTATAGTCTGAAGTCAGGGAGTCTGATTCCTCCAGCTCCATTTTTTTGCCTCAAGACTGCTTTGGCTATTCGGGGTCTTTTGTGTCTCCATACAAATTTTAAGATGATTTGTTCTAGCTCCGTAAAAAATGCCCTTGGTAATTTGATAGGGATTGCATTGAATCTGTAGATTGCTTTGGGTAGTATACTCATTTTCACAATGTTGATTCTTCCAATCCAAGAACATGGTATATCTCTCCATCTGTTGGTATCATCTTTAATTTCTTTCATCAGTGTCTTATAGTTTTCTGCATACAGGTCTTTTGTCTCCCTAGGTAGGTTTATTCCTAGGTATTTTATTCTTTTTGTTGCAATGGTAAATGGGAGTGTTTCCATAATTTCTCTTTCAGATTTTTCATCATTAGTGTATAGGAATGCAAGAGATTTCTGTGCATTAATTTTGTAACCTGCAACTTTACCATATTCATTAATTAGCTCTAGCAGTTTTCTGGTGGCAGTTTTAGGATTCTCTATGTATAGTATCATGTCATCCGCAAACAGTGACAGTTTTACTTCTTCTTTTCCAATTTGTATTCCTTTTATTTCTTTTTCTTCTCTGATTGCCGTGGCTAGGACTTCCAGAACTATGTTGAATAATAGTGGTGAGAGTGGACATCCTTGTCTCGTTCCTGATCTTAGAGGAAATGCTTTCAGTTTTTCACCATTGAGAATGATGTTTGCTGTGGGTTTGTCATATATGGCCTTTATTATGTTGAGGTAGGTTCCCTCTATGCCCACTTTCTGGAGAGTTTTTATCATAAATGGGTGTTGAATTTTGTCAAAAGCTTTTTCTGCATCTATTGAGATGATCATATGGTTTTTATTCTTCAATTTGTTAATATGGTGTATCACATTGATTGATTTGCGTATATTGAAGAATCCTTGCATCCCTGGGATAAATCCCACTTGATCGTGGTGTATGATCCTTTTAATGTGTTGTTGGATTCTGTTTGCTAGTATTTTGTTGAGGATTTTTGCATCTATATTCATCAGTGATATTGGTCTGTAATTTTCTTTTTTTGTAGTGTCTTTGTCTGGTTTTGGTATCAGGGTGATGGTGGCCTCATAGAATGAGTTTGGGAGAGTTCCTTCCTCTGCAATTTTTTGGAAGAGTTTGAGAAGGATGGGTGTTAGCTCTTCTCTAAATGTTTGATAGAATTCACCTGTGAAGCCATCTGGTCCTGGACTTTTGTTTGTTGGAAGATTTTTAATCACAGTTTCAATTTCATTACTTGTGATTGGTCTGTTGATATTTTCTGTTTCTTCCTGGTTCAGTCTTGGAAGGTTATACCTTTCTAAGAATTTGTCCATTTCTTCCAGGTTGTCCATTTTATTGGCATAAAGTTGCTTGTAGTAGTCTCTTAGGATGTTTTGTATTTCTGCGGTGTCTGTTGTAACTTCTCCTTTTTCATTTCTGATTTTATTGATTTGAGTCCTCTCCCTCTTTTTCTTGATGAGTCTGGCTAATGGCTTATCAATTTTGTTTATCTTCTCAAAGAACCAACTTTTAGTTTTATTGATCTTTGCTATTGTTTTCTTTGTTTCTATTTCATTTATTTCTGCTCTGATCTTTATGATTTCTTTCCTTCTGCTAACTTTGGGTTTTGTTTGTTCTTCTTTCTCTAGTTTCTTTAGGTGTAAAGTTAGATTGTTTACTTGAGATTTTTCTTGTTTCTTTAGGTAGGCTTGTATAGCTATAAACTTCCCTCTTGGAACCGCTTTTGCTGCATCCCATAGGTTTTGGGTCGTCGTGTTTTCATTGTCATTTGTCTCTAGGTATTTTTTTATTTCCTGTTTGATTTCTTCAGTGATCTCTTGGTTATTTAGTAACGTATTGTTTAGCCTCCATGTGTTTGTCTTTTTTACGTTTTTTTCCCTGTAATTCATTTCTAATCTCATAGCGTTGTGGTCAGAAAAGATGCTTGATATGATTTCAATTTTCTTAAATTTACTGAGGCTTGATTTGTGACCCAAGATGTGATCTATCCTGGAGAATGTTCCGTGTGCACTTGAGAAGAACGTGTAATCTGCCGTTTTTGGATGGAATGTCCTATATATATCAATTAAATCTATCTGCTCTATTGTGTCATTTAAAGCTTCTGTTTCCTTATTTATTTTCATTTTGGATGATCTGTCCATTGGTGTAAGTGAGGTGTTAAAGTCCCCCACTATTATTGTGTTACTGTCGATTTCCTCTTTTATAGCTGTTAGCAGTTGCCTTATGTATTGAGGTGCTCCTATGTTGGGTGCATATATATTTATAATTGTTATATCTTCTTCTTGGATTGATCCCTGGATCATTATGTAGTGTCCTTCCTTGTCTCTTGTAACATTCTTTATTTTAAAGTCTATTTTATCTGATATGAGTATAGCTACTCCAGCTTTCTTTTGATTTCCATTTGCATGGAATATCTTTTTCCATCCCCTCACTTTCAGTCTGTATGTGTCCCTAGGTCTGAAGTGGGTCTCTTGTAGACAGCATATATATGGGTCTTGTTTTTGTATCCATTCAGCCAGTCTATGTCTTTTGGTTGGGGCATTTAATCCATTCACGTTTAAGGTAATTATCGATATGTATGTTCCTATGACCATTTTCTTAATTGTTTTGGGTTTGTTTTTGTAGGTCCTTTTCTTCTCTTGTGTTTCCCACTTAGAGAAGTTCCTTTAGCATTTGTTGTAGAGCTGGTTTGGTGGTGCTGAATTCTCTTAGCTTTTGCTTGTCTGTAAAGCTTTTGATTTCTCCATCAAATCTAAATGAGATCCTTGCTGGGTAGAGTAATCTTGGTTGTAGGTTCTTCCCTTTCATCACTTTAAGTATTTCATGCCACTCCCTTCTGGCTTGCAGAGTTTCTGCTGAGAAATCAGCTGTTAACCTTATGGGGGTTCCCTTGTATGTTATTTGTCGTTTTTCCCTTGCTGCTTTCAATAATTTTTCTTTGTCTTTAATTTTTGCCACTTTGATTACTATGTGTCTCGGCGTGTTTCTCCTTGGGTTTATTCTGTATGGGACTCTCTGCGCTTCCTGGACTTGGGTGGCTATTTCCTTTCCCATGTTAGGGAAGTTTTCGATTATAATCTCTTCAAATATTTTCTCTGGTCCTTTCTCTCTCTCTTCTCCTTCTGGGACCCCTATAATGCGAATGTTGTTGCGTTTAATGTTGTCCCAGAGGTCTCTTAGGCTGTCTTCATTTCTTTTTATTCTTTTTTCTTTAGTCTGTTCCGCAGCAGTGAATTCCACCATTCTGTCTTCCAGGTCACTTATCCGTTCTTCTGCCTCAGTTATTCTGCTATTGATTCCTTCTAGTGTAGTTTTCATTTCAGTTATTGTATTGGTCATCTCTGTTTGTTTGTTCTTTAATTCTTCTAGGTCTTTGTTAATCATTTCTTGCATCTTCTCAATCTTTGCCTCCATTCTTATTCCGAGGTCCTGGATCATCTTCACTATCATTATTCTGAATTCTTTTTCTGGAAGGTTGCCTATCTCCACTTCATTTAGTTGTTTTTCTGGGGTTTTTTCTTGTTCCTTCATCTGGTACATAGCCCTCTGCCTTTTCATCTTCTCTGTCTTTCTGTAACTGTGGTTTTTGGTCCACAGGCTGCAGGATTGTAGTTTTTCTTGCTTCTGTTGTCTGCCCTCTGGTGGTTGAGGCTATCTAAGAGGCTTGATGGGAGGCTCTGGTGGTGGGTAGAGCTGACTGTTGCTGTGGCGGTCAGAGCTCAGTAAAACCTTAATCCACTTGACTGTTGATGGGTGGGGCTGGGTTCCCTCCCTGTTGCTGTGGCGATCAGAGCCCAGTAAAACCTTAATCCACTTGACTGTTGATGGGTGGGGCTGGGTTCCCTCCCTGTTGGTTGTTTTGCCTGAGGCAACCCAACACTGGAGCCTACCCGTGCTCTTTGGTGGGGTTAATGGCAGACTCTGGGAGGGCTCACGCCAAGGAGAACTTCCCAGGACCTCTGCTGCCAGTGTCCTTATCCCCACGGTGAAACAGAGCCACCACTCGCCTCTGCAGGAGACCCCCCAACACCAGCAGGTACGTCTGGTTCAGTCTCCCCCAGGGTCACTGCTCCTTCCCCTGGGTCCCGATGCACACATTACTTTGTGTGTGCCCTCCAAGAGTGGGGTCTCTGTTTCCCCCAGTCCTGTCACAGTCCTGCAATCAATTCCCACTAGACTTCAAAGTCTGATTCTCTAGGAATTCCTCCTCCCTTTGCCGGACCCCCAGGTTGGGAAGCCTGAGGTGGGGCTCAGAACCTTCACTCCAGTGGGTGGACTTCTGTGGTATAAGTGTTCGCCAGTCTGTGAGTCACCAACCCAGCAGTTATGGGATTTGATTTTACTCTGATTGCGCCCCTCCTACCGTCTCACTGTGGCTTCTCCTCTGTCCTTGGACGTGGGGTGTCCTCCTTGGTGAAGTCCAGGGTCTTCCTGTCAATGATTGTCCAGCAGCCAGTTGTGATTCTGGTGCTCTCGCAAGAGGGAGTGAGAGCACGTCCTTCTACTCCGCCATCTTGGTTAATCTCCCCACATTGGTTTTTTTTTAAACATCTTTATTGGAGTATAATTGCTTTACATTGTTGTGTTAGTTTCTGCTGTATAACAAAGTGAATCAGCTATACATATACATATATCCCCATATCCCCTCCCTCTTGCATCTCCCTCCCACATTCCCTATCCCACCCCTCTAGGTGGTCACAATCCACCGAGCTGATCTCCCTGTGCTATAAGGTTGATTGCCACTAGCTATCTATTTCACATTTGGTAGTGTATATAAGTCAATGCCACTGTCTCACTTTGTCCCACCTTACCCTTCCTCCTGCCCGTGTCCTGAAGTCCATGCTCTACATGTGTGCCTATATTCCTATCCTGCCCCTAGGTTCTTCATGACAATTTTTTTCTTTTTTTAGATGCCATATATATGTGTTAGCATACAGTATCTGTTTTTCTCTTTCTGACTTAATTCACTCTGTATGACAGACTCTAGGTCCATCCACCTCACTACAAATAACTCAACTTCATTTCGTTTTATGGTTGAGTAATATTCCATTGTATGTATGTGCCACATCTTCTTTATCTATTCATCTCTTGATGGACACATAGGTTGTGTCCATGCCCTGGCTATTGTAAATAGAGCTGCAATAAACATTGTGGTACATGACACTTTTTGAATTATGAATTTCTCAAGGTATATGCCCAATAGTGGAATTGCTGGGTCACATGGTAGTTGTATTTTTAGTGTTTTAAGGAACCTCCATACTGTTCTCCATAGTGGCTGTATCAATTTACATTCCCACCAACAGTGCAAGAGGGTTCCCTTTCCTCCACACCCTCTCCAGCATTTATTGTTCGTAGATTTGTTGATGATGGCCATTCTGACAGGTGTAAGGTGATACCTCATTGTAGTTTTGATGCCCTTTTCTCTAATGATTAGTGATGTTGAGCATCCTTTCATGTGTTTGTTTGCAATCTGTATATCTTCTTTGGAGTAATGTCTATTGAGGTCTTCTGCCCATTTTTGGATTAGGTTGTTTGGTTTTTTGTTTTTTTTTTGATATTGAGCTGCATGAGCTGCTGGTATATTTTCGTGATAAATCCTCTTTCAGTTGTTTCATTTGCAAATATTTTCTCCCATTCTGAGGGTTGTCTTTTCGTCTGTTTATGGTTTCCTTTGCTATGCAAAAGCTTTTAAGTTTCAATAGGTCCCATTGTTTATCTTTGTTTTTATTTCCATTTCTCTAGGAGGTCTGTTAAAAAGAATCTTGTTGTGATTTATGTCATAGAGTGTTCTGCCTATCTTTTCTTCTAAGATTTTTTCAGGTCTAGCCTTACATTTAGGTGTTTAATCCATTTCGAGTTTATTTTTGTGTATGGTATTAGGGAGTGTTCTAATTTCATTCTTTTACATGTAGCTGTCCAGTTTTTACAGCACCACCTATTGAAGAGGCTGTCTTTTCTCCATTGCATATTCTTACCTCCTTTATCAAAGATAAGGTGACCATATGTGCATGGATTTATCTCTGGGCTTTCTATCCTGTTCCATTGATCTATATTTCTGGTTTTGTGCCAGTACTATACTGTCTTCATTACTGTAGCTTTGTAGTATAGTTTGAAGTCCGGGAGTCTGATTCCTCCAGCTCCGTTTTTCTTTCAGAAGATTGCTTTGGCTCTTCAAGTTCTTTTGTGTTTCCATACACATTGTGAAACTTTTTGTTCTAGTTCTATGAAATATGCCATTGTCGTTTGATAGGTATTGCATTGAATCTGGAGATTGCTTTGGGTAGTAGAGTCATTTTAACAATGTTGATTCTTCCAATCCAAGAACATGGTATATCTCTCCATCTGTTTGTATCATCTTTAATTTCTTTCATCAGTGTCTTATATTTTTCTGCATATAGGTCTTTTGTCTCCTTAGGTAGGTTTATTCCTAGGTATTTTATTCTTTTTGTTGCAGTGGTAAATGGGAGTGTTTCCTTGATTTCTCTTACAGAATTTCATCATTAGTGTATAGGATTGCAAGACATTTCTGTGCATTAATTTTGTATCCTGCTACTTTACCAAATTCATTGATTAGCTCTAGTAGTTTTCTGGTAGGATCTTTAGTATTCCCTATGCTTGGTACTATGCCATCTTCAAATAGTGAAAGTTTTACTTCTTCTTTTCCAATTTGGATTCCTTTTATTTCTTTTTCTTCTCTGATTCCTTGGGCTAAAACTTGCAAAATTATGTTGAATAATACTGGTGAGAGTGGGCAACCTTGTCTTGTTCCTGATCTTTGTGGAAATGGTTTCAGTTTTTCACCATTGAGAACAATGTTGGCTGTGGGTTTGTCATATATGGCCTTTATTATGTTGAGGTAATATCCTTCTATGCCTACTATCTGGAAAATTTTTTTCATAAATCGGTGCTAAAATTTGTCAAAAGCTTTTTCTGCATCTATTTAGATTATCATATGGTTTTTATCCTTCAGTTTGTTAATATGGTGTATCACATGGATTGAACTGCGTATACTGAAGAATCCTTGCCTTCTTGGGATAAACCCCATTTGATCATGGTGTATGATCCTGTTAATGTGCTGCTGGATTTTGTTTGCTAGTATTGTGTTGAGGATTTTTGTGATATTGGCCTGTATTTTTCTTTCTTTGTGAATCTTTTTCTGGTTTTGGTATCAGGGTGATGGTGGCCTTATAGAATGAGTTGGGGAGTGTTCCTCCCTCTGCTATATTTTGGAAGAGTTTGAGATAGAAAGGTGTTAGCTCTTCTCTAAATGTTTGATAGAGTTTGCTTGTGAATCCATCAGGTCCTGGGCTTTTGTTTGTTGGAAGATGTTAAATCACAGTTTCAATTTCAGTGCTTGTGATTGGTCTGTTTATATTTTGTATTTCTTTCTGTTTCTGTCTCGGAGTTTGCTTTTCTAAGAATTTGTCCATTTCTTCCAGGTTGTCCATTTTATTGGCATATAGTTGCTTGTAGTAATCTCTCAGAATCTTTGTATTTCTGCAGTGTCAGTTGTTACTTCTCCTTTTACATTTCTAATTCTGTTGATTTGAGTCTTCTCTCTTTTTTTCTTGATGAGTCTAGCTAATGGTTTATCAATTTTGCTTATCTTCTCAGAGAATCAGCTTTTAGTTTGATTGATCTTTGTTATCATTTCCCTCATTTTTTTTTCATTTATTTCTGATGTGATCTTTATGATCTCTTTCCTTCTGGTAACTTTTGCTTTTTTTTCCTCCTTTCTCTAATTGCTTTAGGTGTAAGGCTAGGTTGTTTATTTGAGATGTTTCTTATTTCTTGAGATAGGATTGTATTGCTATAAACTTTCCTCTTAGAACTGCTTTTGTGGCCTCCCATAGGCCTTGGGCCATTGTGTTTTCATTGTCATTTGTTTCTAGGTGTTTTTTGATTTCCTCTTTGATTTCTTCAGTGATCTCTTGGTTATTTCATAGAGTATTGTTTAGCCTCCATGTGTTTGTATTTTTACAGTTTTTTAAAACTTTTGATTGCCTGTAAGGTTTTAATTTCTCCTTTGAATCTAAGTGAGATCTTTGCTGGGTAGGGTAATCTTGGGTGTAGCTTTTTCCCTTTCATCATTTTAAATATGTCCTGCCACTCCCTTCTGGCTTGCAGAGCTTTTGCTGAAAGATCAGCTGTTAACCTTATGGACATTCACTTGTATGTTATTATTATTTTTTTAAAGAATATCTTTATTGGAGTATAATTGCTTTGCAATTGTGGGTTAGTTTCTGCTGTATAACAAAGTGAATCAGCTATATGTATACATATATCCCCATATTCCCTCCCTCTTTAGCCTCCCTCCCACCCTCCCTCTCCCACATCTCTAGGTCATCACAAAGCATTGAGCTGGTCCCCTGTGCTATGCAGCAGCTTCTCATTAGCCATCCATTTTACATTTGGTAGTTTATATATGTCAATGCTACGCTTTCCCTTCGTCCCAGATTCCCCTTTACACACTGTGTCCTCAAGTCCATTCTCTTTGTCTGTGTCTTTATTCATTCCCTGCCACTAGGTTCATCAGTACCGTCTTTTAGATTCCATATATGTGCATTAGCATCAAGTATTTGTTTTTTTTTGAGTTACTTCACTTTATATGACAGACTCTAGGTCCATCCACCCCATTACAAATAAATCAGTTTCACTCCTTTTTATGCCTCAGTAATATTCCATTTGCATATATGTGGCACATCTTCTTTATCCATTCATCTGTCAATGGACATTTAGGTTGCTTCCATATCCTGGCTATTCCTTGTATGTTATATGTTGCTTTTCCCTTGCTGCTTGTAATATTTTTTCTTTGTATTTAATGTTTGATCATTTGATTAATATATGTCTTTGTGTGTTTCTCCTTGGATTTATCATGTATGCGACTCTCTGTACTTCATAGACTTGATTGACTATTTCCTTTCCCATCTTAGGGAACTTTTCAACTATAATCTCTTCAAATATTTTCTCAGACCCTCCCTTTTACTATTCTTCTTCTGAGACCCTTATAATTCGAATGTTGGAACGTTGAATGTTGTCCCAGAGGTCTCTGAGGGTGTCCTCAATTCTTTTCCTCCATTTTTCTTTATGTTGCTGTGCAGCAACATAGTAGTTATTTCCATTATTTTATCTTCCAGATCACTTATCTGTTCTTTTGCATCAGTTATTCTGCTATTGATTCCTTCTAGAGAAGTTTTAATTTCATTTACTGTGTTGTTCATCATTGTGTGTTTTCTCTTTAGTCTTTTTTTTAAAAAACATCTTTATTGGAGTATAATTGCTTTCCAATGTCGTGTTAGTTTCTAGTATATAACAATGTGAATCAGCTATATGTATACATATATCCCCATATTGCTCTTTAGTTCTTCTAGGTCCTTGTTAAACGTTTCATGTATTTTCTCCATTCTGTTTCCAAGATTTTGGATCATCTTTACTATCATTACTCTGAATTCTTTTTCAGGTAGACTGCCTATTTCCTCTTCATTTATTTGATCTTGTGGGGTTTTACCTTGCTCCATCATCTGCTGCATTTTTTCTGTCTTCCCATTTTGCTTAACTTACTGTGTTTGGGGTTCCCTTTTCACAGCCTGCACGTTTGTAATTTGTGTTGTTTTTGGTGTCTGCCCCCAGTAGGTAAGGTTGGCTCAGTGGCTTGTGTAGGCTTCATGGTGGAGGGGACTGGTGCCTGTGTTCTGGTGTGTGGGGCTGTATCTTGTCTTTCTGCTGGGCAGTACTGCATCTGGTGTTGTGTTTTGGGGTGTCTGTGAACTTAGTATGATTTTAGGCAGCCTCTCTGGTAATGGTTGGGGTTGTGTTCCTCTCTTTCTAGTTGTTTAGCATGGGACGTCCTGTAATCGTGCTTGCTGGCCGTTGAGTGGAGCTGGATCTTAGCGTTGAGACTGAGATCTTTGGGAGAGCTCTTGCCAATTTATATTACATGTGGCTGGGAGGTCTCTGGTGGTCCAATGTCCTGAACTTGGCTTTCCCACCACAGAGACTCAGGCCAGAAATCAGGCTACAGCACCAAGACCATGTCAGCCAAACAGCTCAGAAGAAAATGGAGAACAAATAAAGAAATAATAATAATAAATAAAATAATTAAAATTTAAAAATTATAAAAATAAACAATTTATAAAAAATAGAGTAACCAAATCAGTAAACAAATCCACCAATGTTAGCAAGCACTAAAAACTATAGTAAGATAACCATAAAAATCAGAAACAAGTCAGTCGCAGATAGGAAACTGGAAGTCTACAGTTGCTCCTAAAGTCTGCTGCCTCAATTTTGGGTTGATTCTTTGTCTATTCAGGTATTCCACAGATGCAGGGTACCTCAAGTTGCGTGTGGGGATTTAATCCACTGCACCTGAGGCTGCACGGAGAAATTTCCCTTTCTCTTCTTTGTTCACACAGCTCCTGGGGTTCAGCTTTCATTTTGGCCAAACGTCTGCCTGTAGGTTACCCTCAGGCTTCTGTTCCCACCCAGACAGGATGGGGTTAAAGCAGCGGCTGATTAGGGTGCTCTGGCTCACTCATGCTGGGGTGAGGGAGGAGTACGGTAGTTATAATTGGCATATGGGGCGAACCTCCTGTGGCAGAGGCCTGTGTGACTTGCAACAGCCTGAGGCACGCCATGTACTCTCCCGGGGAAGTTCTCCCTGGAACACGGGGCCCTGGCAGTGGTGGGCTGCACAGGCTCCTTTGTGGGGGGGGAGGCGGGTTGTTCTTGTGGACATTGACCTGTGCTTTCACACAGGATTCTTGGTGGCTGCAGAAGCAACATTAGTGTTTCATGCCCGTCTCTGGGGTCTGAGCTAATAGCTGTGTTTCATGCCTATCTCTGGAGCTTGTTTAGGAGGTGCTCTGCCTTTTGTGGGAAGACAAGGAAGGAATCCCCTCTCCTCATGCACCCCGAAACAATAGTGTCTTGCCTCTTAGGCAGGTTCAGACTTCTTCCTGGACTCCCTCCTGGCTAGCTGTGGCCCACTACCCCACTTCAGGTTGTGTTCATGCAGCCAATCCCAGTCCTCTCCCTGGGGTCTGACCTCCGAAGCTCTAGCCTCAGCTCCCAGCCCCCACCTGCCCCAGCTGGTGAGCAGACAAGCGTCTCAGGCTGATGAGTGCTGTTTGGCACCAATTCTCTGTGCGGGAATCTCTCCATTTTGCCCTCTGCACCCTTGTTTCTATGCTCTCCTCCATCGCTCCAGAGCTTTCCCCCCACCCACAGCCCTGTCTCTGCCAGTGAAGGGGCTTCCTAGTGTGTGGAAACTTTTCCTCCTTCAGAGCTCCCTCCCAGCGGTGCAGGTCCTGTCCCTATTCTATGTCTCTGTTTTTTCTTTTTTCTTTTGCCCTACCCAGGTACGTGGGGAGTTTCTTATCTTTTGGGAAGTCTGAGGTCTTCTGCCAGTGTTCAGTAAGTGTTCTGTAGGAGTTGTTCCACATGTAGATGTATTTTTGATGTATTTATGGGGAGGAAGTGATCTCCACATCTTACTCTTCTGCCATCTTGAAGGCCTCCCTTGGACTTTTGTATTTTGAGAGTTTTAATTTTTTTTTTATTTTTTAAATTTTGGCTGCCTCGGGTCTTAGTTGTGGCACGGAGCATCTTTTGTTATGACATGTGGGGTCTTTTGTTGTGGTACACATGCTCTTCATTGCAGTGCATGGGTTTCTCTCTAGTTGCAGTGCTTGGGATTCTCTCTAGTTACGGTGCATGGGCTGCTCTCTAGTTGTGGCATGTGGGCTTCTCTCTAGTTTTGGTGTGCAAGATTTCTCTCTCTCTAGTTGTGACATGTGGGGTCCATAGCGTATGGGCTCTGTGGTTGTGGCACATGGGCGCCAGAGCATGTGGGCTTTCTAGTTTATACCATGCAGCCCCTCTAGTTGAGCCACATGAGCTCAGCTGTTTTGGCACACAGTCTTAGTTGCCCTGCAGCATGTGGGATCTTAGTTCCCTGCCCAGGAATCAAACCTGCATCCCCTGCATTGGAAGGCGGATTCTTTACCACTGGACTAGTCGGGAAGTCCATTTTGAGAGTATTTCAATCACAGATTTATCTTCAGAACTTCAAATTAGTCTGTTTATATTTTCTATTTCTTCCTGTTTAAGTCTTGGGAGATTGTACCTTTCTAAGAATTTGTCCATTTCTTCTAGGTTGTCCATTTTATTGGAGTATAGTTGCATGTAGTAGTCTCACATGGTCATTTGTATTTCCGTGTTGTCAGTTGTAACTTCTCCATTTTCACTGTGACTTTTCTGATTTAGGTCTTCTCCCTTTTTTTCTTGATGAGTCTGGCTAAGGGTTTATCAATTTTGTTTATCTTTCCAAAGAACCAACTTTTAGTTTCTTTATTTTTTTCTATTTTTTTCTCTCTATTTTATTAATTTCTGCATTGATGTCTATGATTTCTTGTCTTCTATTACATTTGGGTTTCGTTTGTTCTTCTTTCTGTAGTTGCTTTATGTGTAATGTTAGGTTGTTTATTTGAGGTTTTTCTTTCTTCCTGAAGTAAGCTTGTATTGCTATAAATTTCCCTATTAAGAACTGCTTTTGGGATGTGGGAGGAGACATTCAAGATGGCAGAGGAGTAAGACGTGGAGATCACCTTCCTCCCCACAAATACATCAGAAATACATCTACATGTGGAACAACTCCTACAGAACACCTACTGAACACTGGCAGAAGACCTCAGACTTCCCAAAAGACAAGAAACTCCCCATGTACCTGGGTAGGGCAAAAGAAAAAAGAAAAAATGTGACAAAAGAATAGGGACAGGACCTGCCCCTCTGGGAGGGAGCTGTGCAGGAGGAAAAGTTTCCACACACTAGGAAGCCCCTTAACTGGTGGAGATGGGGGGTGGCAGGGGGGAAGCTTCAGAGCCATGGAGGAGACCACAGCAACAGGGGTGCAGTGAGCAAAGTGGAGAGGTTCCCACACAGAGT
Organism: Balaenoptera acutorostrata; assembly: GCF_949987535.1. NCBI lineage: Eukaryota > Metazoa > Chordata > Mammalia > Artiodactyla > Balaenopteridae > Balaenoptera > Balaenoptera acutorostrata. The sequence goes on from NC_080085.1 coordinate 46,223,184, forward strand.
ATCAGTGCCAAACAGCACTCACCAGCCTGAGAGGCTTGTCTGCTCACCCACCAGGGTGGGTGGGGGCTGCGAGCTGAGGCTCTGGCTTCAGAGTTCAGAACCCAAGGGAGAGGACCGGGGTTGGCTGCGTGAACACAGCCTGAAGGGGGCTAGTAAACCACAGCTAGCTGGGAGGGAGTCCGGGAAAAAGTCTGGACCTGCCTAAAAGGCAAAAGGCCATTGTTTTGTGGTGCACAAGGAGAGGGGATTCAGAGCACTGCCTAAACGAGCACCAGAAATGGGCACGAGCCATGACTTTCAGCACAGACACCAGAGACGGGCATGAAATGCTAAGGCTGCTGCTGCAGCCACCAAGAAGCCTGTGTGTTAGCATAGGTCACTATCCACACCTCCCCTTCCAGCAGCCTGTGAAGCCCACCACTGCCAGGGTCCCGAGATACAGGGACAACTTCCCCAGGAGAACACACGGCATGCCTCAGGCTGTTGCAACATCACGCTGGTCTCGGCCACCACAGGCTCGCCTTGCACTCCCTACCCCTCCTTCCCCTCCCGCCTGAGTGAGCCACAGCCCCCTAATCAACTGCTACTTTTATCCCATGCTCTCTGAGCAAAAAACAGACACCCTCAGACGACCTACACACAGAGACAGGGTCAAATACAAAGCTGAACCCCAGGAGCTGTGTGAACAATGATGAGAAAGGGAAATTTCTCCCAGCAGCCTCAGGAGCAGGGGATTAAATCTCAATGATCTAATTGATGTACACTGAATCTCTGGAATACCTGAATAGACAATGAATCATCTCAAAATTGTGGCAGTGGACGTTGTATGATTTTGTCTGTGTAGCTTTGTTTTTACAATTTGTCCTAGGGTCCTGTCTGGCCATCTTTTTCCTACTTTTAGTGTAGTTTTTTTACCACTTGTTATCATTGGCAGATGTGTTTTTTTGGTTTGGTTGCTCTCTTCTTTCCTTCTTTTTTGTAAATTACTTTTTAATTTTTTTATGTTTAATAATTTTTTTTATTTTAATAAATTTATTTTATTTTATTTATTTTCTTTCTTTTTTCTCCCTTTTCTTCTGAGCGATGTGGCTGACAGGGCCTTGGTGTGCCGGCCGGGTGTCAGGCCTGTGTCTCTGAGGTTGTTGAGCTGAGTTCAGGAGACCTCCCGAATCCACGTAATATCAAATGGCGAAAGATCTCCCAGAGACCTCCATCTCAACGCTAAGACCCAGGTCCACTCAATTACCAGCAAGCTACGGTGCTGAACACCCTATGCCAAACAACTAGCAAGACAGGAACAAAACACCACCCATTAACAGAGAGGCTGCATAAAATCATAATAAGATCACAGACACTCCAAAACACACGATTGGACCCGGTGCTGCCCACCAGAAAGACAAGATCCAGCCTCATCCACCAGAACACAAGCACTAGTCCCCTGCACCAGGAAGCCTACATAACCGACTGAACCAACCTTAGCAACTGGGGACAGACACCAAAAACAACAGGAACTACAAACCTGCAGCCTGCAAAAAGGAGACCCCAAACACAGTAAGTTAAGCAAATAAGAAGACAAAGAAAAATAGAGCAGATGAAGGAACAAGGTAAAAACCCACCATATCAAACAAATGTAGAGGAAATAGGCAGTCTACCTGAAAAAGATTTCAGAGTAATGATAGTAAAGATGATCCAAAATCTTGGAAATAGAATGGAGAAAATACATGAAAAGTTTAACAAGGACCTTGAGAACTAAAGAGCAAACAAACAATGATGAACAACACAATAAATGAAATTAAAAATTCTCTAGAATGAATGAATAGCAGAATAACTGAGTCAGAATAATGGATAAGTGACCTGGAAGATAACATAGTGGAAAAAACTACTGAAGAGCAGAATAAAGAAAAAGGAATGAAAAGAATTGAGGACAGTCTCAGAGACCTCTGAGACAACAATAAACACAACAACATTCGAATAATGGGGGCCAGAAGAAGAAGAGAAAAAAAAAGAGGTGAGAAAATATTTGAAGAGATTATAGTTGAAAACTTACCTAATATGGGAAAGGAAATAGTTAATCAAGTCCAGGAATCGCAGAGAGTCCTGAACAGGATAAATCCAAGGAGAAACACGCCAAGACACATATTAATCATACTATTAAAAATTAAGTACAAGGAAAAAATATTAAAAGCAGCAACGGAAAAACAACAAATGACATACAAGGGAATCCCCATAAGATTAAGAGCTGATCTTTCAGCAGAAACTCTGCAAGCCAGAAGGGAGTGGCAAGACATATTTAAAGGGATGAAAGGGAAAAACCTACAACCAAGATTACTCTACCCAGCAAGGATCTCATTCAGATTCAACAGAGAAATCAAAATCTTTACAGACAAGCAAAAGCTAAGAGAATTCAGCACCACCAAACCAGCTTTACAACAAATGCTAAAGGAACTTCTCTAGGCAGGAAACACAAGAGAAGGAAAACACCTACAATAACAAACCCAAATTATTTAAGAAAATGGGAAGAGGAACATACATATCGATAATTACCTTAAATGTAAATGGATTAAATGCTCCCACCAGAAGACATAGACTGGCTGAATGGATACAAAACAAGACCCGTATATATGCTGTCTACAAGTGACCCACTTCAGACCTAGGGACACATACAGACTGAAAGTGAGGGGATGGAAAAAGATATTCCATGAAGATGGAAATCAAAAAAAGTTGGAGTAGCAGTTCTCATATCAGAAAAAATAGACTTTAAAATAAAGACCATTACAAGAGACAAAGAAGGACACTACATAATGATCAAGGGAATGATCCAAGAAGAAGATATAACAATTGTAAATATTTATGCACGCAACATAGGAGCACCTCAATACATAAGGCAATTACTAACAGCCATAAAAGGGGAAATCGACAGTAACACAATCAAAGTAGGGGACTTTAACACCCCACTTTCACCAATGGACAGATATCCAAAATGAAAATAAATAAGGAAACACAAGCTTTAAATGATACATTGAACAAGATGGACTTATTGATATTTATAGGACATTCCATCCATAAAGAACAGAATACACATTCTTCTCAAGTGTTCATGGAACATTCTCCAGGATAGATCATATCTTGGGTCACAAATCAAGCCTTGGTAAATTGAAGAAAATTGTAATCGTATCAAGTATATTTTCCGACCACAACGCTATGAGACTAGATATCAATTACAGGAAAAGATCTGTAAAAAATACAAACACATGGAGGCTAAACAACACACTACTTAATAACCATGAGATCACTAAATAAATCAAAGACAAAATCAAAAAATACCTAGAAACAAATGACAATGAAAACCCGACGACCCAAAACCTATTGGATGCAGCAAAAGCAGTTCTAAGAAGGAAGTTTATAGCTATACAATCCTACCTCAAAAACGAGAAACATCTCAAATTAAAAACCTAAACTTATACCTGAAGCAATCAGAGAAAGAAGAGTAAAAAAACCCCAAAGTTAGTAGAAGGAAAGAAATCATAAAAATCAGATCAGAAGTAAATGGAAAAGAAATGAAGGAAACAATAGCAAAATCAATAAGATTAAAACCTGTTTCTTTCAGAAGATAAAGAAAATTTATCAATTATTAGCCAGACTCATCAGGAGAAAAAGGGAGAAGTCTCAAATCAATAGAATTAGAAATGAAAAAGGAGAAGTAAGAAGTGACACTGCAGAAATACAAAGGATTATGGGAGAGTACTACAAGCACCTCTATGCAAATAAAATGGACAACCTGGAAAAAATGGACAAATTCTTAGAAAAGCACAACCTTCCGAGACTGAACCAGGAAGAAATAGAAAATATAAACAGACCAATCACAAGCACTGAAATTGAGACTGTGATGAAAAATCTTCCAACAATCAAAAGCCCAGGAACAGATGGCTTCACAGGCAAATTCTATCAAACATTTAGAGAAGAGCTACCACCTGTCCTCAAACTCTTCCAAAATACAGCAGACGGGGAAACACTCCGAAACTCATTCTACGAGGCCACCATCTCCCTGAAACCAAAACCATAAAAAGATTTCACCAAGAAACAAAACTACAGGCCAATATCACTGATGAACATAGATGCAAAAATCCTCAACAAAATACTAGCAAACAGAATCCAACAGCACATTAAAAGATCATACACCATGATCAAGTGGGTTTTATCCCAGGAATGCAAGGATTCTTCAATATATGCAAATCCGTTAATATGATAAACCATATTAACAAATGGAAGGAGAAAAAACATATGATCATCTCAATAGATACAAAAAAGCTTTTGACAAAGTTCAACACTTATTTTTGATAAATACCCTCCAGAAAGTTAGCATAGAGGGAACTTACCTCAACATAATAGAAGCCATATATGACAAACTCACAGCCAACATCATTCTCAACGGTGAAAAATTGAAACCATTTCTTCTAAAATCAGGAACAAGACAAAGTTGTCCACTCTCACCACTGTTATTCAACATAGTTTTGGAAATTTTGGCCACAACCATCAGTGATGAAAAAGAAATAACAGGATCCAAATCAGAATAGAAAAAGTAAAGCTGTCACTGTTTGCAGATGACATGATACTCTTCATAGAGATTCCTAAATATGCTACCAGAAAACTACTAGAGCTAATCAATGACTTTGGTAAAGTAGCAGGATACAAAATTAATGCACAGAAACCTCTTGCATTCCTATGCACTAATGATGAAAAATCTGAAAGAGAAATTAAGGAAACACTCCCATTTACCATTGCAACAAAAAGAATAATATACCTAGGAATAAACCTCCCTAAGAAGGCAAAAGACCTACACGCAGAAAACTATAAGACACTGATGAAAGAAATTAAATGTGATACAAACAGATGGAGAGATATACCATGTTCTTGGATTGGAAGAATCAATATTGTAAAAATGACTATACTACCAAAAACAATGTACAGATTTAATGCAATCCCTATCAAACTACCAATGGCATTTTTCACAGAACTAGAACAAAATATTTCACAATTTGTATGGAAACACAAAAGATCGCGAATACCAAAGCAATCTTGAGAAAGAAACACGGAGCTGGAGAAATCAGGCTCCCTGACTTCAGTCTATACTACAAAGCTTCAGCAATCAAGAGAGTATGGTACTGACACAAAAACAGAAATATAGGTTAATGGAACAGGATAGAAATCCCAGAGCTAAATCCAAGCACCTATGGTCACCTTATTTTTTGATAAAGGAGGCAAGAATATACAATGGAGAAAAGACACCCTCTTCAATAAGTGGTGCTGGGAAAACTGGACAGCTACATGTAAATGAATGAAATTAGAACACTCCCTAACACCATACCCAAAAATAAACTCAAATTGGATTAAAGACCTAAATGTAAGGCCAGACACTATAAAACTCTTACAGGAAAACACAGGCAGAACACTCTGTGATGTAAATCACAGCAAGATCCTTTTTGACCCACATCCTAGATAAATGGAAATAAAAACAAAAATAAACATATGGGACCTAGTGAAACTTAAAAGCTTTTGCACAGCAAAGGAAAACTTGAACAAGACGAAAAGACAACCCTTAGAGTGGGAGATAATATTTGCAAGTGAATCAACTGACAGAGGATTAATCTCCAAAATATACAAGCATGTCATATAACTCAATATCAAAAAACAAACAACCCAATCCAAACATGGGCAGGAGACCTAAATAGACATTTCTCCGAAGAAGATATACGGATTGCCAACAAACACATGAAAGGATGCTCAACATCACTAATCATTAGAGAAATGCAAATGAAAACCACAATAAGGTATCATCTCATAGCACACAGAATGGTATCATCGAAAAATCTATGAACAATAAATGCTGGAGAGGGTGTGGAGAAAAGGGAACCCTCTTGCACTGTTGGTGGGAACGTAAAGTGATACAGCCACTATGGAGAACAGTATGGAGGTTCCTTAAAAACTAAAAATAAAACTACCGTACGACCCAGCAATCCCACTACTGGGCACATACCCTGAGAAAACCATAATTCAAAAAGAGTCATGTACCAAAATGTTCATTGCAGCTCTATTTACAATAGCCAGGACATGGAAGCAACCTAAGTGTCCATTGACAGATGAATGGATAAAGAAGATGTGGCACATATATACAGTGGAATATTATTCAGCCATAAAAAGAAACGAAATTGAGTTATTTGTAGTGAGGTTGATGGACCTAGAGTCTGTCACACAGAGTGAAGTAAGTCAGAAAGATAAAAACAAATATTGTATGCTAACACATATATATGGAATTAAAAAAAAAACACAACGATTGAAGCCTATTGAATGCAGCAAAAGCAGGGTTTTTTTTTTTTAAACATCTTTTTTGGATTATAATTGCTGTACAGTGATGTGTTAGTTTCTGCTTTATAACAAAGTGAATCAGCTATACATATACATGATATGAGGTTTTGATATAGCAGTATATATCAATCATATATATCATATATATATATATATGATTGTTTTAAATTTCCGAGCTCTTAATTTCAAATGCAATTCAAGTATCCTGAATTTGTACTCTTCTCCTCTCATGATTACTGATTTAGATATCCTATTTTTTTGTGGATGGTTTTCTACGTTTACTGTATTTTTGCCTTACTGGTGTGCTTTCTCATTTCTTAATTTTCTTATTTCAAGTTGTGCTTTTTTCTTTTCCACCTAAAGACGTTCCTTTAACACTTGTTGTAAATCTGGTTTGGTGGTGCTAAATTCTTTTAGCTTTTGCTTGTGTGTTAAGCTTCTGATTTCTCCATCAAATCTGAACAAGAGCCTTGCTGGGTAGAGTATTCTTGGTTGTTAAATTTTTCCATTTCATCACTTTATATACATCATGCCACTCCCTTCTGGCTTTTAGAGTTTCTGCTGAAACATCAGCTGATAACTTTATGTGGATTACCTTGTATGTTATTTGTTTCTTTTCCCTTGTTGCTTTTAATATTTTCTTTGTCTCTAATTTTTATTAATTTGATTAATATGTGTCTTGGAATGTTCCTCTTTGGGCTTACCTTGTATGGGACTCTCTGTGCTTCCTGGACTTGAGTGAATGTTTCCTTTCCCATGCTAGGGAAGTTTTTGGCTCTTATCTCTTCAAACATTTTCTCAGGCTCTTTCTCTCTCTCTTCTACAAATGGTATCCCTATAATGGGAATGTTGGTGTATTTAATGTTGTCCTAGTGGTCTCTCTTTTTTTTTTTTATTCAAAAATCCGTCTACATTTATTTCACATCTCAGTGGTCTCTTATACTGTCCTCATTTCTTTTCATCTTTTCTCTTTAGTCTGTTCCACAGCAGTGATTTCCACCAATCAGTGTTCTAGCTGACTTATTCATCCTCCTGCTCATTTATTCATCCTCCTGCTCATTTATTCTGCTCTTGATTCCTTGTAGTTTATTTTTCATTTCAGTTATTGTATTGTTCATCTTCGTTTGTTTGTTCTTTAAATATTCTTGTGCTTTTTGAAACATTTCTTGTATCTTCTCAGTGTGTACCTTCATTCTTTTTCTGAGTCCTTAGATCATCTTTACTATTATTACTTTGAATTCTTTTTCAGGCAGATTGCTTATCTCTACTTTACTTTGTTGTTCTTCTGGAGTTTTATTTTGTTCCTTTGTCTGGAACATAATTCCATACCTTCTCATTTTGTCTAACATTGTTTGTGGTCTCTGTTTCTCCAGCTGCGAGTTTGTAGTTCCTCTTGCTTCTGTTGTCTGCCCCCTGGTGGGTGATGTTGGTCCAGGGGATTGTGCAGGGTTCTGGTGAAAGGGAGTGGTCCCTCCCCACTAGTGGGTGGATCTGGGTTTTCTCCCTCTGTTGCTCAGGGCCGTTTCACAGGGTGTGTTTAGAGGCAGCTTTGCACTCAAGATGACTTTAGACAATCTGTCTGCTGATGGGTGGGGCTGTGTTCCCACTCTGTTGTTTGTTTGGCCTGAGGTGTCCCAGGTCTAGAGCCTGCAGTCTGTTGGGTGGGGGCAGGTTTTGGGACCAAAATGGCAACCTCTGAGAGATTCATTCCAATGAATATTCCCTGGGGGCTCCACCACCAGTGTCCTTGCCCCACAGTGAAACACAGCCAATCCCTGCCTCCCAGGAGACTCTCTAAGACCTGCAGGTAGTTCTAGTCCTGGTTCCTGTGGAGTCACTGCTTTGCCCTAGGTCCCATTGCATGTGAAAATTTGTGTGTACCCTCCAAGAATGGAGACTCTGTTTCCTCCAGTCTCATGCAGCTCCTGCACTCAAGTCCTGCTTGCCTTCAAAGCCAAATGCTCTGGGAGCCCCTCCTCCCAATGCTAGACCCCCAGGCTGGAGAGTCTGACGTGGGGCTCAGAACTCTCACTCCTATGGGAGAACCTCTGCAATATAATTATTTTCCAGTTTATGGGTCACCCACCCAGCATGCATGTGATTTGATTATATTGCAAAAGCATGCCTCCTACCATCTCGTTGTGGCTTCTTCTTTGTCTTTGTATATAGAATATCTGTTTTTTGATGGTTGTTCCCCAGTTAGTTGTGAATTTGATGTTTTCGTGAAAGAGGTGAGTTCAAGTCCTTCTATTCCTCCATCTTCTTGTCTCCTCTCCCTTGTAAATATTTTTAACTGTCAGAGATGCACATGCATTACGAGTAATGGTGCTTGTTAAATAAGATGAGTGAAAAGCCTCAAGATTTCTGTTATGAAGATAAAGAGAACTATTGATGGCATCAAATGAACAAGTATTGGAACAAAAAATAAAATCTGTGATACAAGTTAAGACACTCCTCATTAAAAGTAAGAACAGACTTGTTTCTTCGTATACTTGTTTAGGAGCTCAAATATTCTCTAAATTGGTTATGGCATATCTTGAAAAGTGTTATTTCATTCTCATAGTTATCCTTCTGCTCTAATCTTCACTTTCTCATCCAATGTTATTTCATTCTCATAGCTATCCTTCTGCTCTAATCTTCATTTTCTCATCCAATGTTTTTAATGCTAGAAAAATCTTTCTAAAACCTGACCCGAATCATGTTACCTTCCTCCTTAATTTTTTTTTATTTGTCCACACTTCTTAACTTAGCATTTTAACTTTTTATAATAACCCCACCCATACAATTTTATTTCCTAATCTTCTTCATATATACTCCACTGCACCATATATGCTGTTGCACTCTTCCCAGAACACCTCACATTTAATTCCATGCCCTACGTTGGTTTATTGTTGCTACTACGGCCTGGAAAGCCCCTTTTCCTCTGATTTATTAACAAAATTATCTTTATCCTTGAAGACCTAACCTAATTTCTGGTTTCTCTCTGAAGCCTTTTCTAACTCCTCCAGTCCTTATGGGTATTGATTCTTTTCTGGAAACATATTATACTAAGTTTATCTTGAGAGACTTGTTTTTTGTTTGTTAGTTCTGTTTCTCCAATTAGACAGTAAGCTCCTCGGGGACAGAAAATATGGCTTAATCTTTTAAAATTTTCTCCCATGGCACTGTGAGGAGGTGGTTCCCTGTGCATCAGTGGATTAACAAACTCAGGTTTGTGGGTCAAACGATTAGGACTGGTGAGTAAAGGAAAGGGAGAGATCAAAGGTGACATCGAGGTTCATATGCTGGAGTAACTGTAACAGTAATGTGACTATCTGCCAGAAAATGTACAATCAGAACATATTGAGTTAAGTGGTGTTTACTTCCAAGTAGAATATTATTTGGGAAAGGTAAACTAGATAGACACAGGGAGATCTGCTTTTCCTTCTCTTTCTACCTCAATATTCCACCCCCTTTTTTTTGACCTCTTTGATTCTGTCCCTTCTGTCTCATACCAAGTGGAAAACTTTAAACCAATCCTTAGGCCACAACAAGAGCAAAGGGTTAAAGTAAAATCATTTGTTTTCTACAACTTTGTAACCATAGACCTCATAGGTGTTTTTCCCACTCTATTCAAAAACAATTATATTTTTCATTGCCTATATTTTTAGTGATCACTTTTCAACTATGTTCAGCAAAATTCTCCAAATAGCAACATCACGTTTATGGTGTGAGTACTCTTTTGGGTAGATTAAATACAAGTTGGCCTGGGAAACCTTTTTCAGCCTATAACCTGGATCAATTCTTTCCTGCTCCTCTCTGCAGGTGAGAAGCCATGTAAATGAACGTGGGATGGATGTTACTGGCACTTTTCCTGTTCTGGTGATTTCACCAGGTGTTACCAGAACCAGAAGTACACTGGGGCTAAGCCCTCTGATGTCCAGCTTGTGTGGCTTCTGCTTTTCCTGCTCGGATCATCTGGCACTATACATGAAAAGCCACTCCAAATAAGTGGTACACCTTCTGCCTTTCCCACCCCTTTGGACTGCTAATCCTGATTATATATATATATATATATATATATATATATATATATATATATATATATACATACATACATACACATACACACACATACATATACACACCAGTGCTAAGTGGACTCAACACCCAGCCCCAGAACTGACCCAATTTTTGTTAATTAATGCCATGTCCCTCTTTGTCCTGCTATGTGTGCATTTGTCAAAAAGACAATCAAGACTATTGACTGGGAAAGAGTTCATTTACTCAGAGTCAAATCTTTTTAACCAATAAAGCTTTTATATTCAGAGCACCAATATTTTATTTCTTCTTTGTAGATCAATCTTTCATTTCACTTAAGCTATTATTGACTGTATTTTCCATAGCCAACAGCAATAATTGTCCTCAAGGTAGGGTTGCCATATTTAGCAAATAAAAATACAGGGCATACAGTTAAATTTGAATTTCAGATAATTAAATAATTTTTACTATGAGTATGTCCCATGTAATTGTTTGGAAATGTTTATACTAAAAATTATCTGACTGGGTGAGCTGTACTCTATCTGGCAACCCCACCTCTAGGGTGAGTCCAGATTGCTTCTCACGTCTCATTTCACTCTGCCTATGAACACTTGGTAAGTTCCCAAAAGGAGAAGCAGTAGCATAAATAAATTTAGAGATGTATTCACATAGACAAATCTTGACCCTTGAGCCAGTTTCTAAGCTTTCAGTACAGGGCCAGAGATAGAGAAAAATCAGATTTTCTCAAGAAATAATTATTATTATGGGTAATTTGTATATGGCATAAGGGTACATTCATAGGTGGCTAATTTCTCTTTTAAAATGTTCCTTTCTATCACTTATATCTGAGTTTTAAATTGTTTTCTTTCAATTTCTCTGAAGTCACTTGGAAAGAAACAAGAAAGGGAAAAATAATTTTTTTATAATCATCTAATGAAATACACATGGGCCAAATTGGCCCTTGATTAAGCCTTTGTTGCTCCTAGGCCAAGAACATGGAAACCATTGCATTCTTCCAGTGTGATGCAGTTAGATACATTCCTTTTTGAGTTTGTTGAAGCAATGAGAGGATGGGAAAGAAATACAGATGAAAGTATTCCTAGATTGAAGAGCGTGGAACAAAGCCATGTATTTTCCATAACTGGCAAATAGGCTGTGGGACACTTCTAAATCTGTGGCACTTTTTGAGATGTTTTAAGGTAGGGAGGGAATAAAAAACACAGGGAGAAAATCTAAACAGCTTAGAAATGAGAGATTCTTTGAGTCTCAAAATGTCTTCCTCCTCTTCTCTCTCTCCTGGAAAAGAATTGCAACGTCACATGTGCCACTTTTTCCTATACTGTAGTTGCAGCTGTTCAGAGCACCATCACTTTTTGGCTGCCAAATTAGTAAATCTGACACCTGCCTAACAGGCTGATTCAGAAGAATTGGATCTCATATGAGCTTTTGTTTGTCTTCCCATATATGGGATCTTCAACCTGATCGCATCTGTTTCTAACAAGGCTGAAGGCAAATGAAAACCATCAGATGAAATAATGTTAAAGATAACCTCATGGATTTGTACCATCTGATTAAGGATTTGTATAATCCAGAACCAGACTGGGATGAATTTTACTGCTACAGTATATATAATAAAGGTTTGTTAAGTAAATGCATACTATAAATAATTGTGCAAGAGTAGGTATTTAACAAACTATGGAAAAGGACACATTTTCAAGCCTTTAGAAGCACCCATCTAGAAACACAATTCATGCAGATGGTATAAATGCTTCTCTGTCAGGTCCCAATGTTTTTATAAGTCAACTCTTCATTATCCAGTTAGGTTATTGTATTTCTTTGAAATAAGTTACTCTTGCATCACTTTAAATATTAGACATGTCACTAGTTTGAACTGCTTTTCTCACATATGCTAAAATTAGAAAGGTTTGACTGTTTCAAGAAATTCAAAAGTCTGTTTTGGACATAAAGGGAGAAACTGATAGGAATACAATAATAATAGGAGGCTTAAACATCCCACAGATATCAATGGACAGGTCATCCAGACAGAAAATCAATAAGGCAACAGAGGTCCTAAATTACATAATAGACCAGTTGGACTTAATTGATATCTACAGGAGACTACATCCCCCCAAAACAGGAAAACATTCTTTTCAAGCATGTATGGAACATTCTCTAGGATATACCACATAGTAAGTCACAAAACAAGCTTCAATGTATTTAAGAGAATAATTATCTCAAGCATCTTTTCTGAACAAATTGGTATGAAACTAGAAACCACCTACAGAAAGGAAAACGAGAAAAGAATGAACACATTGAGATTAAACAACATGCTACTAAAAAAACAATGGGGAGGATAGTGGTCAAGATGGTGGAGTAGAAGGACCTTGAACACACTTCCTCTCACAAGAACACAAAAATCACAACTAACTGCTGAACAACCATCAGTAAAAAAGACAGGAACCTACCAAAAAAGGTATTCTACTTCCAAAGAGAGAGAAGAAACCAAAATGAGACAGTAGGAAGGGCACACTCGTGATAAAATCAAATCTCATATCATCTGGGTGGGTAACCCACAAACTGTAGAATAATTATACCTGAGCCTCATGTCAGGCTCCCCAGCCTGGGGATCTGGCATTGGGAGGAGGAGGCCCTATGGCATTTGGCTTTGAAGGCCAGTGGTACTTGATCGCAGAAGCTCCACAGGACTGGGGGAAATGGAGACTCCATTCTTGGTGTACACAATATCTTGTGTGCACCGGGATCCAGGGCAAAAGCAGTGACTTTATAGGAGCCTAGGCCAGACCTATCTGGTGGTCTTGTAGGATCTCCTGGGGACACAGAGGGAGGCTGTGGCTCTCACTGGGGACATAAGGGCTGGTGGCAAACATATCTGGGAATACTCATCTGAAGGCTGGCATCTTGTTTGGGTCATTAGCACCAAGACCTGGCCCCACTCAACAGCATGTAGGCTCCAGTGCTGAGACACCTCAGGCCAAACAACCAACAGGGTGGGAATGGAATCCCGCCCATCAACAGGCTGCCTAAAGACTTCCTGAGCCCACAGCTACCTCTAGACATGCCCTTAGACATGGTCCTGCCCACTGGAGGTTTGTACCTCTTAATTTCCATTACATATTTCTCTCCTACCTCCACCCTGCTTCCCTCTGTCAATCACTCATTTGTTCTCTGTATCTGTAAGTCTGTTACTGTTTTGTATTTTGTTCATTTGTTTTGGTTTTTAGATTCCACATATAAATGAAATAATACATTATTTGTCTTTCTCTGTCTGACTTATTTTACTAAGCATAACTCCTTCTGGGTATATCAATGTTGATGCAAATGGCAAAATTTCATTCTTTTTTATGGCTGGGTAATATTAACTTATATATATAATAATATATATAATAATTATTATATATATAATCTCACATGTTCTTTATCATTTCATCTATTGATGAACTTAGGTTGCTTCCACATTTTGCTATTGTGAATAAGGCTGATATAAACATTGGGATGCATATACATATATATATATCTTTTTGAATTAATGTATTAGTGTTTTTGTTTTCTTTGGATATATACCCAGGGGTGGAATTGCTGGATCATATGGTAGTTCTATTTTTACTTTTCTGAGGAATCTCCATACTGTTTTCTATAGTCCGTGCACCAATTTACATTCCCACCAAGAGTTTGCAAGTGTTCCCTTTCCTTCATATCTTCATCCAGCGTCTGTTATTTGTTGTCTTTTTAATGACAGCCATTCTGACAGATGAGAGGTATTAATTTGCATTACCCTGATGATTACTGATGTTTAGCATCTTTTCATGTGCCTGTTGGCTATCTATATATACTCTTTGGGAAAATGTCTATTCAAGTCTCCGTCCATTTTTTAAATTGGGTTGTTTGTTGTTTTGATATTAAATTGTATGAGCACCTTGTATATTTTGAAAATTAACCCCTCATCAGACATATCATATCATTTGCAAATATTTTCTCCCATTCTGAGAGTTGTCTTTTCATTTTGTTTATGGTTTCCTTTGCTGTACAAAAGCTTTTACATTTAACTAAGTCCCATTTGTTTATTTTTGTTTTGTTTCCTTTGCCTTAGGAGACTGATCCAAAAAAATATTTTTATGACTTATGTAAAAGAATATGCCCATGCTTTCCTCTGAGAGTTTTATGATTCCCAGTCTCACAATTAGGTTTTTAATCCATTTTGAGCTTATTCTTGTATGTGATGTAAAAAAATTCTAATTTTATTCTTTTACATGTCCAGTTTTCCTACCACCATTTATTGAAGAGACTCGTTTCTCCACTGTATATTCTTACTTGTTTTGTCATAGATAAATTAACATAAGGGTTTATTTCCGGGCTCACCATTCTGTTTCTTTGATCTTTGTGTCTGTTTTTGTGCCACTATCATATTGTTTTGCTTACAGTAACTTTGTAGTATAGTCTGAAGTCAGGGAGTGTGATACCTCCAGCTTTGTTCTGTTATTTAAATTTTTTCTTGGCTATTTAGGGTCTTTTGTGTTTCCATATAAATTTTAGGATTATTCATTCTAGTTCTGTGAAAAACATCATGGGTAATTTGCACTGAATCTGTAGATTGCTTTGAGTAATATGGATATTTTAGCAATATTAATTCTTCCAATCCATGAACATGGAATATCTTTCCATTTATTTGTATCCTTTTCAGTTTCCTTCATTAGTGTCTTATAGTTTTCAGAGTATAGATCTGTCACCTCCTTCATTAAGTTTATTCCTAGGTATTTTATTCTTTTTGATGTGATTATAAATGGATTTTTTGCTTTCTCTTTCTGATAGTTCATTATTATTTTACAGAAAAGCACCAGATTTCTGTGTATTAATCTTGTATCCTGCAACTTTACTGAATTCATTTATTCTAATAGTTCTTTGGTACAGTCTAGGGATTCCTATATATAATACCATGTCATCTGCAAATAGTGACAGCTTTACTTCTTTTCTTCCAATTTGGATGCTTTTTTCTTTTCTTTTTTTTTTTTTTTTTGGTCTGATTGCTGTGGCTAGGACTTCCAATACTATCATAAATAGAAGTGGTGAGAGTGGGAAAATTTGTCTTGTTCCTGATTTTAGAGGAAAAGCTTTTAACTTTTCACCATTGACTATGACACTAGCTGCAGATTTGTCAAAAATGACCTTTATTATATCGAGATATGTTCCCACTATACCAACTTTGATGAGAGTTTTTGTCATGAATCAATCTTGAATTTGCCAAATGCTTTTTCTGTATCTGTTGAGATGATCATGTAATTTTTTTCCCCTTCTTTTTGTGAATGTGGTGTATCATCACATTGATTGATTTGTGGATATTGAACCATCCTTGCATCCCTGGGATAAACCCCACTTGATCATGGTGCATGACCCTTCTAATTTTTTTTTTTTTAAGTATAGTGTCTGGACTGGGTCCTATCTGTAGACATTCAGATTTAATTGCTGCGGGGTGCAGCTCAGTCATCGGTACTTTTTTTTTTTAAATTAATTAATTAATTAATTAATTTTTGGCTGTGTTGGGTCTTCATTTCTGTGCCAGGGCTTTCTCTAGTTGTGGCAAGTGGGGACCACTCTTCATCACGGTGCGCGGGCCTCTCACTGTCGTGGCCTCTCTTGTTGTGGAGCACAGGCTCCAGACACGCAGGCTCAGTAACTGTGGCTCATGGGCCCAGTTGCTCTGCAGCATGTGGGATCTTCCCAGACCAGGGCTCGAACCCGTGTCCCCTGTATTGGCAGGCGGACTCTCAACCACTGCACCACCAGGGAAGCCCCTCTAATGTATTTTTGATTTTGTTTTGCTAATATTTTGTTTGGAATATTTGCATCTATGTTCATCAGTGGTATTGTCTGGTAATTTTCTTTTTTTTGTATTGTATGTTTGTTTGGTTTAGGTATCAGGGTGATGTTGGCCTTCTAGAATGAGTTCAGTAGTGTTCCTTATTCAGCATCTTTTTGCAATAGTTTGAGAAGTATAGGTGTTAACTCTTCTTTAATTGTTTGACAGAATTCACAGGTGAAGCTGTCTGTTCTTGGACTTTTGTTTGTTGGGAGTTGTTTTATTACTGATTCAATTTCATTTCTGATAATTGGTCTGTTCATATTTTCTATTTCTTTGTGATTCAATGCTGGGAGATTGGGCATTTCCAGGAATTTTCCAATTTCTTCTAGGTTGTCCATTTTAATGGAGTAATCATAGTAATCTCTTATGATCCTTTATATTTCCATGATTCAATTGTAACCTCTCCTTTATAATTTCTGATTTTATTGATTCAGGCCATCTCTCTCTCTCTTTTTTTTTCTTGATGAGTCTGGATAAAGATTTATCAATTTTGTTTATCATTTCAAAGAACCAGTGTTTAGTTTCATTGATATTTTCTATTCTTTATTCCCTATTTTAATTATTTCTGCTGTAATCTTTATTTTTTATTTCCTTTCAATAACTTAGGGTTTGTTTGGTCTTCTTTTTCTAGATCTTTTATATGTAAGGTTAGACTGTTTGAGATTTTTCTTGTTTCCTTTAGAACTGCTTTGGCTCTATCCAATAGATTTTGGATCTTTGTAGTTTCATTTTTATTTGTCTCCATGAATTTTTAAATTCTATTTTTGATTTCTTCAGTAGCCTATTGGTTCTTTAGTAGCATATTGTTTAACATCCATGTATTTATGTTTTTTGCACTTTTTATAGTTGCATTGTAGTCAGAAATGATGCTTAATACGATACCAATTTTCTTAAATATACTGAGACTTGTTTTGTGGTCTAGCATGTGATTTATCCTGGAGAATATTCCATGTGCACTTGAAAAGAATGAGTAGTCTGCTCCTTTTTTTTTTTTTTGGGAGGACGAGCCAATGTAATGGCTAGTCTTTATTGAAAGAAGAAACTTTACATCACATTTTGAGTGAGTTAGTGCAGGGGATCAGTGGGCCAGCTGGTGGGGCACCAGCTTGTAATGGGTTCCACAGCTAGGGCATCGCTGGGCCTCGCCTTTGTGCAGCCAGAACCAGATGACAGCACTGTTGTCTTCTTCACAGATGCAGCCCACTATCCGCTTATTGGTGATGGAGGGGACTAAATTAGGGTCTTCCTTGGTACCGGAGGCTGCCTTTGGGGCGAGCATATTGTACGGGTCCAGTCCCTTGCATGCAGCCAGCATGACCTCCCTCTCCAGCCCAGTGGCCTGCTCATCATCAGTAGGAACACCGCCTCCAGACGCCATAGAGCACGCCACGGAGACTCCACTGGGACTGCTAGCCCTCAGGGCCTGCGCGGCCAGGGCTCCAGCTCCGCGGAGTAACCTTGAAGCCATCACGCCAGCTACAAACACCAGCACTTCCGGGAGCAGGCTCCAGAGGCAGTAGTCTGCTGCTTTTGGTTGAATGTCCAATAAGTCCATCTGGTTGTTAATATTTGCTTCATCCATTTAGGTGCTCCTATGTTGGGTTCATATATATATACAATTGTTATATCTTATTCTTGGATCTATCTCTTTACTATGTAATATTTCCTTCTTTCTGTCTTGTTATAGTCTTCATTTTAAAGTCTACTTTGTCTTACATAAATATTGCTACCCTGGATTTCTTTAATTTCCACTTGCATGGAATACCTTTTTACCATCCCTTCACTTTCAGTCTGTGTGTGTATTTAGATCTGAAGTGAGTCTCTTGTAGGCAGCATGTATTTGGGTCTTGCTTTTGTATTCATTTCTCCACTCTATGTCTTTTGATTGGAGCATTTATTCCATGTACATTTAAAGCATTATTGATAGATATGCACTTATTGTCATTTTGTTAAATTTTTTTTTGCTCCTTATTTCTCCTTTCTCTCTTCCCTTGTGATTTGATTACTCTCTTTAATGTTATGTTTGGATTCCTTTCTCTTTTTTGTCAGTGTATCTATTATACATATTTGGTTTGTGTTTACCATGAGATAGGTTTATATACAATTATTTTAAGTTGCTGATCCCTTAAGTATGAATGCATTTTAATAACCCTGCACTTTCACTACCCCCACACGTTTAATGTTGACATCATATTTTACATCTTTTTGTTTTGTGTATATCTTAAACTACTTGTGAATATAGGTGCTTTTATTACTTTTGTATTTTAATGTTTCTACTAGCTGTATAAATGGTTGATCTACTACTTTTACTATATATTTTCCTTTATGAATGAGATTTTTCCTTTTGTAATTTTCATATTTCTAATTGTGGCCTTTTCTTTTCTGCTTAGAGAAGTCCCTTTAACATTTTTTTTAAAATTTGCATCCATTATTTATTCATTGGTTTATCCATTCAACACATTTTTTCTTTTTTTTTAACATCTTTATTGGAGTATAATTGCTTTACAATGGTGTTAGTTTCTGTAAAACTAACTTCATGTTGCTAAATTCTTTTAGCTTTTTCTTGCCTGTAAAACTCTTTATCTCTTCTTCAAATGTCAATGGTAGGTAGCCTTTGCTGTGTATTCTAGGTTGTAGGTTTTTTCCATTCATCTCTTTAAATAAATTGTGTCACTCCCTTCTGACCTGCAGAGTTTATGCTGAAAAGACAGCTGATAGCCTTATGGAGTTCCCTTTTATGTAACTTTTTGCTATTTCCTTGCTGCTTTTAGTATTCTCTCTTTATCCTTAATTTTTGCCATTTTAATTACTTTGTATCTTGGTTTGGATGTCTTTGGGTTGATCTTATTTGGGACTCTTTGTGTGTCCGGGTTTTCTATTCCCATTCCCAAGTTATGGAATTTTTCAGCTATTATGTCTTCACATATATTTTCTGCCCATTTCTCTTGCTTCTCCTCTGAGTCCCGTACAATGAAAATGTTAGCATGCTTGTTATTGTCTCAAAGGCCTTCTAGACTTCTAAACTGTCATTTCAATTTTTCTTTTCCTTATTCTGTTCAGCTTGTGTGATGTCCACTACTTTGTCTTCCAGTGCTAATCCATTCCTCTGCATCATGTAATATACTGTTGATTCCTTGTATTGTATTTTTTATTTCAGTTACTGTACACTTCAGCTTTGTTTGACTCTTTTATATTTTCTAACTCTTTGTTAAAATCTTCTAACTTCTCACTGTGTTCATCCATTCTTCTCCCAAGCATCTCTATGATCATTTTCTTGAACTTTTTATTGGTTAGATTTCATATCTCTACTTTATTTAGTTCTTATCTTGGGTTTTATCTTATTCCTTCTTTTGGAACATATTCCTCTGTTGCTTCATTTTGCCTAATTCACATTTTTATTTCTATATATTTGGTAGTTTGATTACTTTTCCCAATCTTGGAGGAGTGGCCTTTTTAGGAGACATTCTATGGGGCCCAGAAGCACATTACCGTCTGGTCACCAGAGCTATATGCTCTCAGGGTATCCTCTATGTTGGTTATGTGGGTCCTTCTATTGTGGCAAGCTGACTACTGTGGGTGTACTGGTACATGTGGCTAGCCCCTTCCTGGTTGGTTGCCACACCCTGCTAGTATGGAGACTGCTGTTGGGTGAGGCCAGTTTCTAGTGTGCCTGGCTGCATGGTCTGGACAGTCCCAGTCCTAGTGCCAGCCCTCTGGTGGATGGGACTGGGTCACAAGGCAGCTGACTGCAGATCCCTGGTGTTTTCCAGGGCTAGTGCTATTCCACAAGTGTGTAGAGCTGGGTCCTAGTGTTGCTGACTATGGTGGTGGGGGTTCCAGAGCTAGTGTTAACCTTCTGGTGGGTGAGACGGTACCCATGGGCTTCCTGGGGCTAGTGTCAGCCCACTGGTTGGTGAGGCTGGTTCCTGACATGGCTGGATCTGGGGTCAGTTGTGTCTCAGAGCTCATGTCAGCCTGCTTATGGGTAGGAACGGATAATGGGGTGACTGACTGAGGGGCCCAGGGGTCCCAGAGCTGGTGTCAGCCCACTTATAAGAGGGACCTGGCCCCAAGGTGTCCATGAGCTAGTTCCAGCCCACTCATGGGTGGAGCCAGGTCCTACAATCTAGCTGTGTGGCCCTGGGTATCTGGAGTTGATGCTGACCTGCTGGTGGGTGGAGTCAAGGCCTAGGTGGTCCTGGTGCTGTTGCTGCCCAGTGGTGGTTGAGACCAGGTCCCCCTGGTTAGTGTCAGACCACTGGTGGGCAGAGCCAAGTCCTGGGTTCTCTGGATGCAGGATCCAGGGTTTCAGAGTGGTGTTGGAGTGCTGGTGAGCAGGCCAGGTCCTGACAGCTGGCTGCAGGAGGCCAGGTGTCCTGGGGCTAGTGACAGCCCACTTGTATGTGGGGCTGGGTCCTGGATTTTCTGGTGGGCAAGGCCAGTTCCCTGGGCAGTTGGGGCCAATGGCAGCTGGCCTTCTGGTGGATGGAGCTGTTCCCCACCCCTCCCAGCTAGTTCCTTGGCTTAGGGCATCCCAGGTCTGGTGCCAATCAGCTGATGGGCAGGGCTAGGCTCTGGTGCTAATAAGCTTAAAATAATTTTTTAAAATTAAAAATGAGCATAAAAATGAGCAAAGACTTTTTCATATGTGAAACCACATAGCTAGCAAATGAGTGTAAATGGAATTATGCTATATGACCACTCAGCCCTGAAAATGGTCTCCATACCCCACAGTCAGAAGTGACCCTACCATAACAAGTGACAGGTCCAGGAAGTCTTTTTTTTTTTTAACTTCCACTCATCAAACCCTGCTCCAAGCCTGAGAAACCCTTCCCTTACCTAGAGAAACAAGTTGCCTGGCCTGGGGAAACTCTTTCTTCTCCCTTAAACAGCACCATCAGGGATCAGGGAGAGACTCAGTTGAATGAGATAATATGAAGCAGACCAAATAGCACTGCATAGGCTCTGAAACTTAGACTGTTATTGGAACTGCATCACACAAAATTAGGCCAGAACCTGCATGCCAAACATAAACAGGGTGACTGCCTGATAAATAGAAATAAAAATAATAAAGTCAAGATTCTCTTAATGTAATAGCCAAAGTGTCCATCATACAATTTAAAAAAATCCATCATAACAAGAACAGGAAAGCCACTACTACTTGATCATACATTTCTGGTAAAACTGTAAATAAGTGTTCTTCTGGAGAACCATTGGGTAATATGTAACAAAATGTAAAATGAGTATACTATTGCTCTAATAATCCCAATTCTAGGAACTTACCCTAAGCAGGTAATGGCACAAGTGAAAGAAGTTGTATGAAATAACATTTCAGTTTGAAACCGTTTACTCCAATAAAGATGTATCTAAAAATAAAACCTGTTTTTAACAATATACAACAAAACTAATTTAAACAACATAATCATCCAACATTAAGGGTCATTTACGTAAGCTGTAGTTTAACTCATACAATGGAATACTGCACATTTAATAATGTTTAATAATGTTAATAATGATGGTGTTTGTTAACTTGGAAAAATATCCAGACTATGTTGTTTGTTGTTAGGTGAAAAAAAATGACTTCAGAATTCAGGAAAAGGAGGATCCCACTTTTTAAACTGCATATTTCTATCTCTTGCCAAAAGAGTGAAAAATAAAGAATGTTCTCCAAGATAACAGTGGTTATCTTTGAAAAGTAGAATTTGGTATAGATTTTACTTTTCCTTTGTATTTTGAGCATTATTTTAATATTTTAACAATATGTATATATCATTTTTATAACAAGAAATCTATAAATAAAGACTAAAATTGAAGAGCAGGAAGCATCAGTAAAACTTTGTGCATCTTATAAGTCCTCAAAGAAGACTGGATTGGTAAGGCTGAAGAAAGTATTGAGATATCACCTCATAATAAATTTACCAAGATGTACTTTTATTTTCCAACATAGAATCATATGTTAAAGATAAAAAAGCCAGAAAGCCCTGTTGGATATTCTTTTCTTAGCACATAATTCAGGATATATTTAATAGTCTACACCATAATTTCAGCTTCACCATCTTCTTCTGCCTGGTGTCTTGAATACAGTTTCTGTACAGAAATTTCTTGAAATA